>NC_133208.1:14590487-14597987 GCF_958299795.1 Porites lutea | reverse complement strand
TATTTGCTCTAGTTAATTCTAGTTAATACATTTCAAACAAAGGAAAATAAAATTCGTTGGTGTTCGCTTGAAGCACAGAGGGTAAGATTGATGTCTCTTCGTCTCTCGTTTAACGCGAAAAAAGTCGACAGGAGTAAAATCGACACAGTGCACATGTTTTATAGACATAAACACTATGCTTCTGCATATGTGCATACAGTTTTTCCTTCAGTTCTTTCCTACTTTCCCTCCAAACCAGCAAAGCCAGTCGATGGATGAAAAAAAATTGAACGCTTGTGCTGAGATCAATAACAAACAAAACTATTTGCCTTCTTATTTTTTATTGAATTTGGTATTAGAAATAACATGGGCGAAGAATAATTCCTTACGAAAAATAGTAAACAAATTTAAAGATAAAAGTGAAAGGACTTATTGGGATTATTTGGTTCATTTGTTATAACTTTTCTCCAGCTGCAGCGATTCCACTCACTTAAACATAGGACACCCACGCATCGTCTTTCTAAAAAGTTTTTTCGAATAGTCCACTTTTAAGAAAAGGAAAGAACTCCATTCGATTAGAAAAAACTACCGCACAGTCAACTTACGTATGATGGAAAACTTAAGCGGGTTCAGTTCTTTTCCGAGAAATAAAACGATTTTTAATAGGGCCGGAATAACATCATGCCGGGTAGGTTTTGGAAGTATATAAATCAGCTGTCGACTTGTTTCTCTTAATGACATCTTTTCAAACTAGCAAAGAATGACCAGTCATTTGTTTTTCTTAACTGAGGCGTTACAAACAGTCTAAGCGGCCTCATATTCGTTGATAAAAGAAAAATACATGAAAATAAAACTATATGCTAGTTACTACTGGTATCACATTTAAAGTTGCATTCTGCATGACATTGTGTAATACGGAGTGAATTTTTTATTTAGAACCCCGAGGCCTTGATGTATTGACCTTGCTAGCGCTATCGCTCGGTTAATACATCTTTTTTATTTCTCCAGACTTAAAAAAAATCTTTTAGACTTTTGAGGATAAAATGTCTATCATGAGCCACCAGAATTTTCCTATTTACATGGTGTGTACTGTTTGTTACACCTGCGGGAATTATACTGAAATGGATCCGATATCGAAAACTATTCAATTTCGAAGGAATTAATTCATTGATAGAATGGGTGTGCGCCTTGTTTTACCTTAACTGATACGAAGAGGCAAAATTGACATTTCAAGCAATTGCGTTTTTTGTCCTCCTTCATAAAATAAATAACACTACTGCATGATCAGAGCTGAAATACCCCATTCTCTGGTGCTCTCTGTAAGCACATGTGCCCCACAATGGCTTGTCTGGTCATTTTGTTGATGTGTTGGTCCTGCGTCCTGTTTTGTTACCGCTTTTTTTTCGTTTTTTCCTACCATATTTGCAGGAACACAGTTGTGTTGAGATCCAGAAATTTTGCTACCATGGCAACGTGCCACAACGGCTTATCCTCTCTGTCGACTTTCAGCTGAATTCAATTATCATTGCTCGGCGATTTTAGATAGAAATGCACTCGCAGCTAGTTAATTTGTCAGGTATTCTTACAAACAGAAAATGTTTACCATGATCTTGGGTAATAGCTAGAGTGCTTGCCCAGAACGTTAATCTAACTTCAGAGAAACGCTCTGAGTACTCTTTGGTAATCTCAACAAAACGTCTATTTGGGGATCAGGGGTGGGAGGAGGGGACATGATATGTCTTGAACTCGCCTCATGAAAATTCGAAACACAATTTAGTAAAGATGGCTTTGGCATCTTATTATCGTTAACTTGTGCTTTGTGTACTTAATTATCAATAAGAATAAAGAATTAATTGATCGACGATCGACGGGCCAGCTGTATCTTCCATGCACTCAATTAGCCTCACGACGTTTTTTGTTTGTTTTTGTTTGAATGAATTGTCTGAATTTTCGTAAGCTTTTTAAATTAGTAGGAAACAGTGTTTTTAAGGATCTGATCGATCGATAGCAAAATATCCGATAAATAGAACAATTTGAGTTACAGAAAAAGAAACCTCTAATCAAAAGATTCTCATCTATTAACTCACGCATAATTTTTCTTTATAGCAAAAGTTAATATCTGTCTTTTACTATAATAGCTTGTAACCCGGTTTATAATTAACTATATCTTATAAAAATAGACCTCCCTTCTTTTCAGCTGTCTGTAGTTTTGCCAAAATGTTTAATTGAACTGAAGTCTATTGACTTTCAGTTTAATACTCGTTTGCTGTGTGAGTTTACATGGCATTATACTCGCTGTTGGTTAAAATTTTCTCACAAACAGAAAACGGTTACCACGATGTCCTTGGGTAATAGCGATAGGGAACATTGGATTAATGAGTTTTTAATAATATCTTGTCAAAACGAGTACTCAGGGTGGGGGCTAAAAATGTCGAAAGCTCGCCTCTATTACTTCTTTCTCAAATTTGCTTGCTTGCTTATTTCGAGCGAACTCGAACTCCATTAACTAGCTTCATCCATTCCTTCCGGTTTTCCATGATGTTCTTCAGTTCAGCTATGCTCAAACCAGTATCATTTTGCAGCTGGTCTACGTATGTTAATGCTGGTCTTCCTCTCTTTCTTGCGCCGTGCTTTGGTTCCCAGAGTAGTAAATCACTTATCACCTCATCCTTTTTTCTCCAACAGTGTCCTATAAACCGCAGCCTCCTGATCATCAGTGTATCTGTAATCTTAGGAAGATTGCCGTACAGTTCTTTGTTGGTTTTATGCTCCTTCCAGGAAACTCCAAGAACTGCTCTGAGCATTCTTGTGTACGTACCATCTAATCTATTCATCATCTTTCCAGTCATCGTCCAGCATTCAGCACCATAAAGCAGTACACTTTCAACTGTGGCCCGAAAGAAACCTATTTTGAGATGATTTTTTAGGTTTGATTTCCACACTTTCATCATTTTGTTGAGTGCACTCCAAGCGTGTCCAATTCTTATATTCATGTCCTTTTCACCGGATTGTATCCACGAACCAAGGTATTTGAAGTTATCTACTTGCTTCAATTTGTTCCCTGCCAGTGTGACAAGATCACCTAAGGTTGATTGTACAGCATGTATTCCGTTTTCTTGTAGTTAACATGCAGACCCACTGTTTTCGCAGCAACCTCCAGTCTTAATAAGAGAAGTTGTGCCTCTTCAAGATAGTCAGAAATTAGGGCAAGATCATCCGCGAAATCAGTGTCGGTGATGTATGTTGCTACATGACGGGAGCTCTGCCGTGGTGTAAGAGTGAACCCAGTGTGTGTTTCTCTAGTAGCTTCTCTAAGGGCATAATCCAAGGCTATGATAAATAGGAAAGGTGCGAGTGTGTCTCCTTGCAGAACTCCCGCAAGAATTTCAAAGAATTCCGTATCACCATCAGGAGTTATCACCTGTGCTTCGGTGTCCTTGTAGAGTATGCTGATGGCATCCACTATCTTTGTTGGAATTCCATATGCCTTCAAGATCTCCATCAATTTCCCACGATGTATCGAATCAAAGGCTTTACTGAAGTCTACGAAAGTCAATATTGCAGGAAGCTGTTTTTCTTTTATTCCCTCTATGAGCCTACGCAGAGTTAAAATTTGCGGTAGTGTAGATCTACCCGTACGAAATCCATTTTGGTTCACCCTGAGCAGAGGATCCAGATGAGGTCTTATTCGATCTAATAGAATCTTGTTATAGATTTTCGCAGCTGTGACAGTTAGGGATATACCACGATAGTTTCCTGTGTCACCCAAGTCACCTTTCTTTGGTAGGGGTATTATTCCACTTTTAACCCATATATTCGGTCGATCGCCATTGAATGTTTTGTTGCAGATGTCAAGCAATTGTTGATTTAAGGCACCAGTTTTCCAGACTTCAATTGGTATGTTGTCGAGACCATGTGCTTTGTTATTTTTGAAACCTTTGATACTTTTAACCAGTTCTTCCATGGTTATGTTATCCGTGTTGATGGGAAGAGGTTCATGTATTATGGAAGCAGTTGGTTTTATTGTGACACTGGGTGGTTGACCTAGCAGGTTTGAGAAGTGTAACTTCCATTTACTGACACGGTCTTCAGGAATTTTGGCTTTTATTCGACCCCTGTTTGTGCCCTTTCTTCTTGTGAACTCGTTTACCGTTTCCCATGCAAGACCGGATTTTTGGTGTTGTATAGCGTCAGTAATTGCATGAATCTTTTCGTTCACATACTTCTCTTGTTCTCGATCGTAAGATTCCTGTAGCTCTTGCTTGGCCTCCTCCAGTTTTACAGCACTGCTTCTGGTATTTCTTCTCAAGGATACCTCATAAGCATTCTTCACCATTTCCCTTTTTTCTATGATGTTTTCATTTTCCCACGGAACGTGTTGCTTTATCTTGGCCTTCACAGGTACACTGATTTCTGCAGCTTTTTCATGGGCTGTCATGATATTCTCATACATCTGGTTTGCATCCTCATTACCATGTAAGTCCTGTAGAGTTTGGTATCGGTTGCAGACTTCAACAGTATACATGTCTTTGATGATGTTATCATTGAGAAGCTTGTTCCAATCGTATCTGATCTTTTTCTTACCAGATGGTTTCAAATTTACCCGTATGAAAATAGGCAACAAAATTCAACAAATATGAAAAATTGAATGAGACAAAAAAAAATAGCTGTATTTGCTCTAGTTAATTCTAGTTAATACATTTCAAACTAACCAAAATAAAATTCGTTGGTGTTCGCTTGAAGCACAGAGGTAAGATTGATGTCTCTTCGTCTCTCGTTTAACGAGAAAAAAGTCGACAGGAGTAATTATAAAAGCGACAGAGTACACATCTTTTATAAACATAAACACTATGCTCCTGCATATGTGCACACAGTTTTTCCTTTAGTTCTTTCCAGCTTTTCCCTCCAAATCATCAAAGCCAGTCGATGGATGAAATAAAATTGAACGCTTGTGCTGAGATCAATAACAAACAAAACTTTTGCCTTCTTATTTTTTATTAAATTTTGTATTAGAAATAACATGAGCAAAAAATAATTCCTTACGAAAAATAGTAAACAAATTTAAAGATAAAAGTTGAAGGAATTATTCGGATTATTTGTTTCATTTGTTATAACTTTTCTCCAGCTGCAGCGATTCCACTCACTTAAACATAGGACACCCACGCATCGTCTTTCTAAAAAGTGTTTTCGGATAGTCAAATTTAAGAAAAGGAAAAAAGTCCATTCGATTTCAAAAAGCTACCGCACAGTCAACTTACGTATGATGGAAAACTTAAGCGGGTTCAGTTCTTTTCCGAAAAATAAAACGATTTTTAATAGGGCCGGAATAACATCACGCAGGTACGTTCTGGAAGTATATAAATCAGCTGTCGAATTGGAGACAAAATTTTGTTTCTCTTAATAAGATATTTTCAAACTAGAAAAGAATGACCAGTCACTTAGTTTTCTTAACTGAGGCGTTACAACCAGTCTAAGCGGCCTCATATTGACCGTTAATAAAAGAAAAATACATGAAAATAAAATTATATGCTAGTTACTATTGGTATAACACTAAAAGTTGCATTTCTGCATGACATTGTGTAATACGGAGTGAATATTTTATTTAGAACCCCGAGGCCTTGATGTATTGACCTTGCTAGCGCTATCGCTCGGTTAATACATCCTCTTTAGTTCTTTAGAGTAAAAAAATACTTTTGTGGATAAAATTTCTATCATGAGCCACCAGAATTTTCCTATTTACGTGGTGTGTACTGTTCGTTACACCTGCTGGAATACTGAAATGGATCCCATATCGAAAACGATTCAATTTCGAAGGAATTGATAGAATCGGGCGTGCGCCTTGTTTTACGTTAACTGATACGAAAAAGAGGCAAAATTGACATTTCAAGCAATTGCGTTTTCTGTTCTCCTTTAAAACTAAAGATGTCCATGTCAATTTTAAAAACTGTTTCATATTTGTTGCAGTTGTTTTTATCCATTCCCCATCTGTTTTATTAACTCGCTATTCGTAATTTTTGAAAATGTAGTAATTTGTATAGAGCCTTGCCTCTCGCATCTTGCCAGAGATGGCTATAGTCGCAGGATAATCATAAGTGAAATTAAGTTGACCCTAAACGATCTAGCGGTATTTGGAGTAACGGCTAACTGACTGCTAAATTAAAACTATGATGAATTTTAAAACATCTCTGTTTCTCTTCCTTGCGCTAATTACTGTCACAATAACGCCGTCAGTTTCTGCATAAGACTACCAGTTTGTTTTAATTAATATGTGGGACGTTCAGGTGCCGCTTGTTAATTGATGTTAAGAACTATATTTTCTTGGACTGAAAGTTGTTAAACAATATATGTTTATCCTTGCTGTTAACGATAAAACTATTTACCGATGTTCATAGTTGACCTCAGCAACTTATCAATCGAAACATATTCTAGAATTTTGAAACTATCCTTACTTTCGACCTACGTTTCCATTTCCTTTGCATGGACAGACACCTCAGTTACGAACTTTCATTAAATTTTAACTATATAGTAAACGAGGGCGAAACATTAAGCAAACGTAAATTTACATGGCAGCATCCTCTTTCCTATGCTAATTCTGCGCTGGCTCAGTGGTAACTTAATTTAAAATGCGTGTTTGTAATAACCATCAGGTAATTAACATTTCGCAATTTTTAGAGATTAACTTTTTGATATGCGACCATTATGAAAGCGTTTTATCAGAATGCCCTGTGAAACTTCGCAGTGCTGCGGTAGAGAAAAGCTGCACTTCTTTTCAACAGCAAAGTATTTATATTCACTATTCAACAAGAGACAAATTTTGTGAATTCCAATGTCCTCAACCTCATTGTTCGCCAAAACGGCAACGAGCTTTTTAATATTTTCCTATCCTCTGCATTAGCTTACACTGGCAGGACAATAAGTCAATCACTGAAAGGATACGCTTCAATCGAGCTCAAAGTATTAATTCACTTCCTATATACAAATTTATAAAATACTTGTATTCTGGGTAGAATGTATTTCGTAGAGCGTTCAATTCATTTAATTGAAGAGCATTGACTATTTAAAATAATCACAGGAGTTCAGGCTTCAGGAGTAATCATTGATTGTTTATTGCGACAGTGCTGTGTGGTCCTACAATTTCGGACCATACGAAACAGCACTGTCGCAATAAACAATTAATGATTACTCCTGAAGCCTGAACATCTATGATTATTAATACAAAATTATATATATATTTATGAACCCTACAAATTTTACCCTAGAACTTCCTTTACGCAGACACACCCTGTTCACGAAAACAATGCTGTAATATTGCAGAGATAAGTAACATGATTTCCTCACTCATTTTCTGCTTCGTCGTTGGCGCAGTTTTAGCAGCCGAAGAAGACTCTAGGTCTGCCTACATCAAAACGCAAGAGAACAAGCGTTTACATGGCTATGTTGTCAAGAAAATAGATTCTACGGATGAAATGTCGTGCAGTCAAGCATGTTTAAGACATTCTTGGTGTACCTCTTCTAACTTCA
>NC_133208.1:14545487-14580487 GCF_958299795.1 Porites lutea | reverse complement strand
AGGGGAAAGGAGATTTGATATTTCACACGAATGAATAGGAATGATATCTGGGGAGGGGGAAGGCAAAAGGCAATAAAGAATCATTAAAACAATTAACCTAAAACTGTCGGTTCCGCCACACTTGTCGAAATTCATTATGTCATGGCTATTGTCACGTTAATTTTTACGTAATTTAAATTATTCTTTATTATTTTCAGAATTTATGAACTCGTCGATTTTGAACAGCAGTGATTGCTATTTTCGTCATTTGGGTAATTTTCTGGAGAATGCGGTTGGGGACAATTCTCACTGGTTGCTGTGCTGGCGTGCTACATTACACGGCTGGAATATCAGTCAGTTTCACAGTCGCTGCGATGGAAAAAACGACACTGTTACCATCATAAGGAAAGGGAAATTCATCTTTGGCGGATATACGGATATTCCTTGGGGTAAAAAAAAAATAATAATTCCCTTATTTTATCATCCTTTTTTACCGCAATGTTACAGCTTTACAATTCTGATCTACTTACACTGTTTATTGAGAATTTAACCCTTCGTTTATAAGGTTGAAACGTCACTCTGGGTCAGCTTTCATCTTGTAAGGATGGTGAGGTGTTTTATTTGTCTTAATGACTCTCTTCTGGGTCTTTACCCCCTTGAAACATCAGGTCATTGCTAATAGCCCACGTTCAATAAATTCTAAATTACTCCGAGGCTTTAGGGACAAAATTGCAAATTTTTCACGACTCCATCCAGAGGAGACTTGAGCACAAAGAATACTAAACAAAATATAGAGAAATATGAAAGCCTCGGACTCTTGTTAGAATTTTGATATATCGAACGTGGGCTATTATATCAACAGTGGCGCTTCTAATGGAGTACCCTCTTATTTTTAATCCAAACCGAAGTAAAAAAAAACTATTTTTTTCTTCTTGAGCTCAGTAGCCACGATTAACTCGAGGTCTCGATGAACCCCACGTACCTATCCCCAGCAACGTTCGTTAAGACTTCGATCGGTCTGTTCTCACAATAAGGTCTCCTTCAAGGAGATTGAAGTTTAGCTCCCTTTCCTTGGCGCGTGAGTTGTGACAGGTCTGTGAATGCGATCTGACAGGCATTGGATTGCAAAAAAAAAAGCGGATCGTGCTAATTCAAAGGCAAAGAAGCTAAGTGTAGTGATGCCGGTAAATGCATCAAGCAGCTACTAAATCCCGTTACAGTGTGTGTTATGTGTCCTAAGAGAATATGCACAGCAAACCATTTTTCATACGGACAGTCAGTAAAGCCTGGCCACGTGTCCTTGCTGTATACATTTCAGTATTAGAGTGGTGGGCCAACAAGACTGTCGGTAATAAAACGGGGTCCGCATGTCCGTATCAGTCCATATGTTCGGTGCCGATCCAATGGGAAGGTTCTAATTTACACGTAAAGCAGAATCAGTTTATTGCTATTCTGAGAAATCTCTATAGAGAAGAGAAGTCGTTATGTCACGTTCACATGGCAGCAAAATTTCTAGATGACAACAATACCGACAATTCACTTAAAAAGTGAATTCACACTGTTTCACAGTTAATCGATCGTATTCATTTTCATTTAATTTGTCAAATTTTCTGGGGTTGAATCCGAAGGGACCGTATTTAAGTTTAGAAAAAGAAAAAGAAAATTTTTGTGCTGTGTTTACCTACTCAGTAAAGCAGGCTTGTGAAATTAGGAAGTTTCATGTCGCAGTCGTTCAACAGCGGCTGAGAAATGTACAAAAAACGTGATGCGCGTGCAAAGTTGTGGTTTTGCTTAATATAAATTTATTGCTTTTTAACTGTTCTCGTTGCTGTCGCCGTCGTCGATGCTTAAACTCCCTATTGTTGAGATCCAGAAATTTTGCTACCATGGTAACGTGACGTCATATTTCTCCTCTCTATTTAACAATTATTCCTCGAGGCCGAATGGTCTCTGAGTCAATAGCCCATGAGGCCGAAGGCCGAAGGGGCTATCATGACTTAAAGCCCATTCGGACTCGAGGAATAATTGTTTTAGTAAAATCCAACTATTTGGTCAAAAATATCGAGACAAAACAACTTTAGCTAGTTAAAGCTATACTTTAATCCTTTTTTGCCGCCAAAAAGCCTGCGGTTTTCGCTACTAGTGGGCAAAAACATATAGCCTAGTAGTAGCTCTGTCACGTTATCCGCGAGATATGACATTTTAATTAGTTACATTCAAGGACTCTTTTTTCTTTCGTGATTGTAACATTGATTATTTTATTGCATGATCATCGTATATCCGTTTTTTGGCTAGGCGTACAAAGCTTTATTCAGTTTTATTTCCTTTACGTCAGAAGGCATGCGTTAGATTATTCTTTTCCTAAGTACGTTTATTCAGTTGTAAGAAGTCCATCACAGTGTAAGGAGCTTTTGGAGAACTTTCGGAGTTATTACAACTGTAGGAGATTTGGAGTTCTTTTAACCCCTGGAGTCAAGATCAGACGTAAGTCACGCTTGTAATTCAGTAGTTTGTTTTTCTTTCTTTTTTCGTGCACGGAGCATTATCTTAGTTTTCTTTTCTTCTGACGTAAAAATCGCACGTTTCTTTCTAGTTTTCACCGCAAGTGCTGTAAATAGTCGGACTAGCCTGATTTTAATAAACGTCATTGAATCTTGCTGACCGCCTAGTGCTTCACTGTGGTTGACCTGGCGAACTCCAGTGCCTAACGCCACGCGTCTACGACACTGGGAACGCGAAAGTGAAAAGTCTGATCCATCAACATCAGAGGCTTAAGAGGTAAGCCGTATGTAACCGTATTTAAAACCGAAGTCACGAAAAGATGGCAAACAAAAACATTGACGGAGTCACGGAGAGTGGAGTTAGGGGAAGTAAAAGAAAAATACAATTGACACCTAAGGCCCTTCAAAACGCCACAGAAGATAAACGGAGAGAAATCCTTAAGTCGCGTAGAAGGCTCTTAATTATCATGCGATTAGTTGAAGAGACTACTGATGACACCGATATCAAGACCATAGCGAGCGACCTCACGGCCGCCGCGGGAGAGTTTGGAAGCCTTTTACAAGGCCTACTTAGCCTGTATGAGCAGGATCTTCACGGCGAATTTATAGATGGAGACCAACTCAAGGAGGAAAACGAGACCTTAAAACGAGCCCTCCTACTTATAGATAGTTTAAAAAATAGAATTGCTAGACAATCCGACGAATTGTTGGAGACAAGATCTGTTTACTCTCGTCATTCTTCGCGCCGCTCATTAGTCTCTAGTACTAGCAGCAGCGTTGCAAGATTGCAAGCACTAGCCGATGCGACAGCCGCAAGTCAAGAAGCTCAGTACACGCGCCTCATAGCAGAAAAAGAGCTCGAGCGCAGAACGCGTGACGCCGAGGCGGAAAGGATTCGGCAACAAGAAAAAGCGCGATACGAAAAGGAGTTAAAGATTCTAGGAGCAGATAAAAAAGCCGCTGTAGCAAATGCGAAGCTAAAAGTATTTGAGGAAGCCCTATTAGAACAGGAGTTGGAGAGAGATTCCGAATTGCCATCACTTGAAGTTCCCGGAATAAAAAACGAAGAGCGCACTTCACAATGGGTTCATTCCTCTCGCACGCTTAATCCCCCACCCGCGGATTATCGATCACGCCCCGGACGTACACATGAATCGTCAAATGCCTTAGAACAATCAAAGCCTTTATCGCCTTCAGTAGTACCGAAAAGTCAATCTTTCAGTCAAGATCTGCCAAATAAGAAAGCGCAACAAGATACTCCCTTTAATAGAGAGCCAATTAGCACATCAACCCCCTTAATAGACGTCACCGGAAGCCAGCTAATTGAGACATTGACATCGGTAAACCAGCAAATTGTCGCCGGACTCGCGCGTCAAAATCTGCCTAAATGCCACCCTGACGTTTTTAGCGGGGACCCCACGCTTTTTCACCCGTGGAAAGCAGCGTTTAAAGCCATGATAACGGATGTCAGCGTATCCCCCGTCCAAGAGATAAACTACCTGCGTAGTTTTACAAGCGGAGAGCCTCAAAAACTTGTTGACAATTATCGAAAAAGGAAACATCATGACCCCTGTGGGCTATTGAAAAACCTCTGGGCGGAATTGGAGAGGCGTTTCGGCAGCGCAGCGACAATTACTAATGCACTACTGGAGCGAATGCACGTGCTTGCCGCGTTCAGAGAAAGTGAAAATGACAAGCTTCAAGAATTTGCCGACCTCTGCGCCGATGTAACCAGCCAAATATCCTGCCTTCCTGGCCTCGCGTGTCTCAACTTCCCCAATGCAATACAACCGATCGCAGCTAAGCTACCACCGTCGCTTCTCGGGAAATGGGAGAAAGAACTAGCTAAATTCTTGGAGAACAATGGAGACGCCTATCCTGGCTTTCACGTTTTCTCGGAAGTTGTTCAAAAACATGCTAGGATAAAAAACAATCCAAACATGAACATCGGAGCTAGACTTGTCAATCCTCCTATCCAAACGCCGAGTCGCGCAGGACAGAACAAAAAGGCGCTTAAAACACACACTGACCCCAATGATTCAAACGCACCAACAAGAGAAAGGGAGACAAAACGGTGCCCATTCCACGACAGAGACGGACACAGCTTAGAGGAGTGCAAAGCCTTCGCTGCAAAAACATTAGAGGAGAAGACTGAATGGATCCTTCAGGCTGGACTTTGCTATCGCTGTCTGTCCGAAGGCCACAGAGCAAAGGATTGCAGACAAACGATCAAATGCAGTTTATGCAAGGACAAACGTCACAACGCACTCCTCCACAAAGAGAAGCTGAAGAAACCCGAAGGTGGAGAGTCGGTCGACACGAAATGCACGTCCCTGTGTGGAGCTAGTGAGGGCGGCGTCTCATGCAGTAAACTAGTACTGGTTGATGTCGTCAGCAAAGAGAGACCGAAAAGTATTTGTAGAGTCTATGCGATTATTGACGATCAAAGCAACTCGTCCTTAATCACCAGCGAACTTGCCGATGAATTAGGAGCAACCGGCCCAGAAGAAAAATATTACCTAACTACATGCAGCGGCGAGAAAGAGGCAAAGTATGGACGACGCGTGACAGGTGTAGTCCTTAAATCCTTAAAGGGAACGGAGTCAGAACTGCCCACCCTCATCGAATGCAATAACATCCCTCGCGATAAACAAGAGATTCCAACACCGGAGATGGCGAGGAGATTCCCACACCTCAGCGATATCGAGAACGAAATCCCGCAGCTCGATGAAAATGCCGAAATTCACCTGCTTATCGGACGAGATGCCCCAGAGTTGCTTAAAGTGAGGGAGTTCAGAAACGGGCCGAAAGGAGCCCCGTGGGCTCAAAAGACATCTTTAGGCTGGACGATAATCGGACAGATGTGCCTAGACCTTGTCGGGGGACCCGTGCACGTGCGCGCCTGCCGCACCAGTCTCCTCGCGGCCGATTCGAGGGAGAAGTCGACGGAGACAAACAATTACGAATTCCTGCCATGCCCTAACCAGTTTACAGTAAAAGAGAGCTTTCTCGAGCAAAAGAGAGACCTAGCGGACAACGTGTTCTTTACGAGTCGGGAGGATAACGATGTTAGCTTATCCTGCGAAGATCGCAAATTCTTAGATATCATGGAGACTGGCGTACATAAAAACGAACAAGGGAACTGGGAAATGCCCCTACCCTTCCGCCGTAAAGATCTTCATTTGCCAAACAATCGGAGTCAAGCAGTCAACCGCTTAAATGGCCTCATCCGCACCTTAAAAAGAAAGCCTCAGATGGCAAAGGACTACGTGGAGTTCATGGGGAAGATCATCGAAAAAGGCCACGCCTCCCCGGTACCAATAGAAGAAATTACTAAGCCCCAGTCCGGTCGGGTGTGGTACCTTCCGCACTTTGGGGTTTACCACCCGAAGAAACCAACTCAAATCAGAGTGGTCTTTGACTCTTCAGCCGAATACGAAGGTGTATCGCTGAACGGAGAGCTGTTATCGGGTCCAGATCTCATGAACAGCCTGTTAGGAGTTCTATTTCGCTTTCGGAGGGAGACAACAGCTGTCATGTGTGACATAGAGCAGATGTTCCATTCCTTTCACGTTGATCCAGAGCACAGAGACTTCCTTCGTTTTCTCTGGTACGAAGACAATACACCCGGCAAACGGATAATAGAGTACCGAATGAATGTTCACCTCTTTGGAAATGGACCAAGCCCAGCAGTTGCTACGTTTGGTTTAAGAAAGACCGCAGCTGACGGCGAGGAGGAGTTTGGAGGAAATGCAACCGAATTTGTGCATCGTAACTTCTACGTTGACGACGGCTTGGCATCACGGCCCACTACCAAAGAAGCAATCGATCTTGTCACCGCGACTCAAGAAATGTTAGCCACCGCTAACCTAAAGCTTCATAAGGTCGTATCCAACTCAGTTGAAGTCATGGAGGCGTTCCCAGCCGAAGACAGAGGAAAGGGAGTACGAGATCTAGATCTTCGGCACGATAGCCTTCCCGCACAACGCTCTCTAGGAGTCTACTGGAACCTTGAGGAAGACACCTTCACGTTCAAGGTCTGCCTTCCCGAAAAGCCATTCACGCGAAGAGGAGTACTATCGGTCGTGAATTCAATTTATGATCCACTAGGCCTCGCAGTGCCAGTCCTACTTGAAGGGAAGTTATTGCTTCAGCAGCTAGTACTCTTGGGGAAGAAAAACAATAAGGAAAAAGCATTAGGATGGGACGACCCTCTACCAGACACGCTATTGTCGCAGTGGCAACGTTGGAGAAATTCGCTTCCTCATTTGGAGAACGTTTCAGTACCCCGCTGCTACCACCCACCTGGTTTCGGGACAATCGTAAGAAGAGAAATTCACGCCTTTTCGGACGCCAGCAAGGACGCGATTGGAGCTTCAATTTACCTAAGACTCTTTAACGATAGAGGAGAAATCTGCACGGCCTTGCTCTTCGGTCAATCAAAGGTAGCACCTGCTCAGACCACAAGCATCCCCCGCCTAGAGTTGTGTGCCGCTGTCCTTGCCTCGCAAGCAGTAAACAAGATCGTAAAGGAGATAGACATGGAGATTAACCAGATCACCTTTACACGGACTCAAAGGTCGTCCTCGGTTACATCCAAAACGAGAGCCGGAGGTTCTATGTTTACGTCGCTAACCGTGTACAAACAATCCGGAAGATTTCCAGCCCCAAGCAGTGGAAGTATATCGATACGAGCGAGAACCCTGCAGACCTGAGTACACGTTGCCTGAATGCGCAAAGTCTCAAAGGATCGGATTGGTTAACCGGACCAAGCTTCTTAAGAGACCCAAACAGAACAGCAGCAGAAGATGAAGAGGACGAGATTCCACTAAATGGGGACGATCCGGAAGTACGAAAGAACACCGTGAGCCTGAAAACGCAAACCAGCAAACACCATGGTCTTGGAGCAGACAGGTTCTCACGATTTTCGAGCCTTCGTTCCTTGCAACGTGCAATCGCAAATTTGATAGTAGTTATCAGGGAGTTCAAACGGAGAAAGAACAAGAGTCGGGAAGAGATTGAGTCGAAAATATCAAGCAGCAAGAACACAAAACTGATGCGGCAGCCAACAGCAAAGGAACTTCAGGAGGCCATGACAGTAATAATTTGCGCCGTACAAAGTGAAAGCCTTTCAGAAGAATTGAAGTCAGACCGAAGGATTGCAGAGAGCAACGAACCGGAGACTGTTCCAAAGAGTTCGAAGCTGTACCGTTTAGACCCCTTTGTGGATAATAATGGTATTCTACGAGTCGGCGGCCGTCTTCGACGCGCTACTTTAGAGTTTGGAGAAAAGCACCCCGTTCTGATACCGAAGAAAAACCGCGTTGCTGATCTGATAACACGTCACTACCACAGACAAGTCCACCACCAAGGTCGTCAGATTACGCACGGTGCCATCCGCCAAGCTGGGTACTGGTTGATTGGAGGCCACAATACTGTAGCACGGGAGTTAAACAAGTGTGTTACATGCAAGAAATTGAGAGGACCAGTGATACAACAGCGTATGGCCGACCTACCAGCAGACAGAACAGAAGTAGCCCCTCCCTTCACAAACGTTGGGTTCGACGTTTTCGGCCCCTGGATGATACGTTCTAGGAAGACACGCGGAGGCGCAGCCAACTCCAAACGCTGGGGACTAGTGTTCACTTGTCTAAGTAGCAGAGCGATCCACATCGAACTACTGGAGTCCATGGATGCTAGTTCCTTCATCTGCGCTCTGAGAAGATTCTTTGCACTTCGCGGTCCTGTTTCCATTCTCAGGTGCGATCGGGGTACCAATTTCATTGGTGGAAAGTCGGAGCTGGGAGACGCCCTGAGAGAGATGGACCAACGTCAAGTGAAAGGCTACGTAAAGAACCATGGGCGCGAGTGGATCTTCAACCCATCACATGCCTCACATTTTGGTGGCGCTTGGGAGCGCCAGATAGGCACCATTCGCCGTGTATTAGAAGCGATGTTTGCGGAGCTTGGCAGTCATCAACTTACACACGAACTACTCGTAAAGCTTATGGCAGAGGTGACCGCGATAGTCAACGCCCGCCCTATATCTGCTATACCAACAGATGCAGATGAACCTCAACCGCTGTCACCCTCTATGCTTTTGACTATGAAGACACGCCCACTTGGCCCGCCACCTGGCAACTTTGTTCCACCTGACGTCTACGCACGACGCCGTTGGAGACGTGTCCAGTACCTCGCGGACCAATTCTGGATACGATGGAGGCGCGAGTACCTTCAAAGCATGCAGACCAGGACCAAGTGGGAGGAGCCGAAGAGAAATCTACGCACAGGAGACATAGTTCTTGTAAAAGAGGAGGGAGCTTACAGAAATGACTGGCCCATCGGAAGAATTTCAGAAGCCATTGAGAGTGATGACGGACGAGTAAGAAAGGCCCAAGTTGAGATAGTGAGAGGCGCTGCAAAGAAGACGTTTCTGCGACCAATTAAGGAGCTTGTCCTTCTGGTACCCGCACCAGCGGAGTAGTTTCCCTAAACACAGAAGATAATTAAACAGGAGCAAGGATCAGAGATCCTTGGGCGAGGAGTGTCACGTTATCCGCGAGATATGACATTTTAATTAGTTACATTCAAGGACTCTTTTTTCTTTCGTGATTGTAACATTGATTATTTTATTGCATGATCATCGTATATCCGTTTTTTGGCTAGGCGTACAAAGCTTTATTCAGTTTTATTTCCTTTACGTCAGAAGGCATGCGTTAGATTATTCTTTTCCTAAGCACGTTTATTCAGTTGTAAGAAGTCCATCACAGTGTAAGGAGCTTTTGGAGAACTTTCGGAGTTATTACAACTGTAGGAGATTTGGAGTTCTTTTAACCCCTGGAGTCAAGATCAGACGTAAGTCACGCTTGTAATTCAGTAGTTTGTTTTTCTTTCTTTTTTCGTGCACGGAGCATTATCTTAGTTTTCTTTTCTTCTGACGTAAAAATCGCACGTTTCTTTCTAGTTTTCACCGCAAGTGCTGTAAATAGTCGGACTAGCCTGATTTTAATAAACGTCATTGAATCTTGCTGACCGCCTAGTGCTTCACTGTGGTTGACCTGGCGAACTCCAGTGCCTAACGCCACGCGTCTACGACACTGGGAACGCGAAAAGCTCAACCAATCAGAACGCAGCATTGATAACAGAGCACCTTGTTAACCTCGGAAGTTATCGCACCACTAAGAAATTTAATGGCCTTAAAAGTGCAATGCTTGCTAAAACAACTTGAAGCCTTCAGTTTGTTGTTTTCCTGTTCAATTGTTAGGGCTATCGTCAATTACCTTTACCTCAATTGGATTTATTCAATATATTTTATTCGTTTAAATAAGAAGGCAAAACCAAAGTGAATTCTGGTGGCTATAGAAAAATGACGACATTTTTGATCGTGGAAATGGGCTGTTATATTGTCTGACGAAAGAAAAAGATACATATTGGTAATAAAATGAATTCAAACTTTAAATCCATTTTTTTTATTGAAGCAAACGTGAAAGCATATGATTTTTTTTTTGTTTTATTTACTTTTGGTTTCTCAGAATCCAGTGGCAACTGGAGCGCTTCTTCTGAAGCGTTTATTTTTTCGCTGAACAATAATGAAGGCTTGGCACCGTTTGTGAGCCAGGTGGAGAAAGGAATCACAGATTGGGCAATTTACAGGAATTCACAATTTGGTCCATATTTTGGAATTGACGTCATAATTACAGATAACGCCGACGGTAACAGTTTGTCAGAAGCAGTCTTAGGCTATTACTACCCTACTCCACCTGCAGTACAGAACAGGCACACAGTCCTGGCCGGGACTTGGTACTTCTCACCTGATGAGGTGGAGGTATTTTATCTTGACCCATCCCGCTAAATGCAAGATGACACAAACTATCATATTTATTACCATTAAATCTGAGAGCAAAGCAATGCATTTAATATAACTTTAAACTTCCTATTAATTGCTTTTTTATTGTTGTTGTTGTTGTTTTTGCTTTTTGCCTTTTTTAGAATCCCTAAATATTCAATTGTCTGAAATCTGTTATTAGAATAGTTTGCCTGGTTTGTTTTACTATTTCAACATAGCTGGACTAGTTAGGGTAGAGGAGTGCAGTGCACAATCCTTTGTTTTTTGTTCTCAAATTATAACTGAATAAAGTAACGCGATGTTTCTATTCTTCAGTAATTTCAAAATGATAGCAATGCTAATGAACTTTGTGCACGGTCAGGTACAATAAAAAAAGCTAACAAAAACACATAACAAAGGAGTCTAACGGGTTTCATAACCATTCCACTTTGATATTAATTCTAGAATGTGATTTGAATATTTGATTTAGGGCTTTAGGGCCTGAAAAGTTAACGGCACTTTGGAGTTTGGAGACTGTTGCGGCAGGAGCCCTGCCCTGCCCTGCTGGTACTCAGACTTCACCTCATTACTGGTTCGGCCGGAACACATTCCTGGCGGGGTTTCGGCCCTAAGCTGACTTCTCACTTATCTCGTACCCAGATCGCTTGTTGACGAAGCCGTCAATAAGAGATCTGAGTACGAGATAAACTTCTCACCTGATGCATTAGAGATATTTTACATATCTTGCATGATCTATCCCACTAAAACCTAGCCTGTCCACAGGCTTCGTCTCTTTTTTAGCGTGCGAGCACGGACTGCGAGAACCAACACGAAGGGCGAGAAAAAGCTCATTTCCCCGTCTCATTAGGCTGTTTATTAGATAAGAATACCAGGGATAAGTCTAGTCGTAAATTGTTGTTTTACTAATAAGCATAAACATAATCCAGATGAAGGCGTTTATACGTTTCACAAACTTTTTTGTGAATTCGATTATCTGAAGTCATTACTTGGTGCATTTACCCATTCATAAAAATGCTTCTGTGGAGTTATGAGGAAGACATGAAACATTTGTCAAATTTCATTAGAAAACTTTTAAAACTTTTAAAACTTGAAAAAGTCGGCCCAGTTTCTTCAAGTTTTTATTCATATGTTCATCCTTGCCATTCTTAGAAACAGACAACAGGGCAACAGTTTCATTGCCGATAGTATAGCCTTAATTGGACCATGACGTTTTGAAATCAATTGATGCGAAGACATGTTTTAGCCTTTAAAAACTGGGGATAGCAAAGAGCAGAAGGACATAGCCTCTTTATATTGTACTGGGCTATGAAAACATGTACGCGCGTAGTTGTTTTAAAAAATCCGCAGCGCTTTTTGTTGTAACCGATTATTGGTGCGACTCTTCTTACAGTTAATCATGATCAATTTGATCGAAAAAAAATGGGATGGGCTTTTGGGGTGAAAAAGGCGGATAAGTGATTCAACTAGTCAAGACAATCGACTTAAAGGTTACTGCAGGATCCCATAACCCTGAGTCCTGCATACTGAAATAGCGCTTCACTTCTTAGACTACCCCCCCCCCCCCCCAACCCACACGCCCACAAAGATGTCGATGTATTTTAAGCTTCATGTGTGTATAGGTAATAAAGTTTGTGTGTATTAATAGGAGTTAAAGCAAGGGTTAAACAATCAGGGACGCTGTACCTGACCTTCTCCAAAGGATGACTATCAAACTTAGACCTTATATCTTAACATTGTCTTATACTCATAGTTAATTGCGTTCACTTTACAGCGAGTTGGTATAGTGTTCTTGAGATTTAAGCAACAATTCACGTAGTAATTTTTAAAGAGACGTTTTCTGCGTAAGATCAGACGACACGTTTTCTCTTCTTCTGTTCGCTTTGAAGTTGATCAAGACATTTCATAACACCAGATGGCGAGAGATAAAAACAAGCGCTCGCTGATACCAGTCAGTCATTATTTTTTTTGATTTCTGGGAAGAAGAGTTACGCGAGGAGTTACGGAAAGGGAGGCAGGAAGCTTTTATACTGACCCCGTGGGCCAGAACTCTCTCTGTCTTGAGATCTAGCTTAATCCCCTAGAGAGAGATCTGAGTGCTAAATTAATGACACACTATACTCTCAGTCTCACCGAAAACACATGAATAGTGACCGAATACAAGTCTAGGACGGAGGCATTTGCCCTAGCTTGGATTCCGGCAATAAAGAATATTGATTTTGCCGTTTAGGGGCGGAGTGGCACTGCTTGAAGAGGGGTGGTACTGCTGGCAGTAGGGTAGTACCGCTTGACGTAGATCGCTTCATTTCGAACTCGCTGTTTAACTAGTTACCCTCAATGGTTCCTTGTACTTTACCCTTTAAGCCCCAAGATCCACATACACAAATTCTCCAAACTGATCTCCACATATTTCTTTTAAGGATAGTTGAGAGAACTTGGTTTACGATCATAGCGTTCTCTCTTTAGTGATCATTTTATTCTTTCTCATAACCTTCACTCTTGGTGATATACTGATGTTGTTAGGAGAATATTGATGTTGGTCAGTCTTGGGACCTAAAGGGTTAATAAGTACAGAAAGAGAAAACACGAGGGTCATTGTGTTTACAAAGAATCTCTTATTTACTCAGTTTATTTATTTATTTATTTATTGCATGTTTTACTTTATGAGCCTTTATGGCGAATACACTGTAAGTTGCATTCTCAGGATAGATTAATATAAATATAATGTAGCTGGATTTTTGAAAACATAGCTAGCGAAAATTGCAGCCTCTTGATTGAAGAAAGCCAAAACGCTCGTTTCTTAATTCTTGCGTCTGATAAGCTATATAAAATCATACTAAGAAAGGAAAAGGAGAGGGAATTACGAAAATAGGGGGAGGTGGGAGAAAGGAAGGCGGAGAAAAGAAAACACAATGGTTGCACTCTTAGTTTTTATATTGGCTGGAGATGCTGTAGTTTTTGAGATAAAAAACTGGTGGAACGACAATATTTGGTCTTTCAAAAATCTAGCTAGAGAATAGACTGAAGTATTTTAAGAATTTCTTGGTATAGAATAGCCAAAAATATTAAAAGCAATGTTGTGTAGATAGATCATGTCATGGTCTTGTGCTTTTGACGTCGTTGTGATAGTCATATGTGATAAGATTTACATTGATTCTTCGCGTTGTTTTTGAAACATTAAGTGACATCACCATCTATTACCAGCGGTTGACACACCTTCTTTGATGACGTTATAATTTAAGGCTTTCAAAAGCAACAAGGTCTGTTTTACAAGCACTTCTCTCTTGTCAGTGTAAAGATTTTGTAGCCGTACAGTTAATGAAAGTAACGTTGAGGTGATCCAAATTCTTGTGTGGCATGTGTGGTAATTATTGAAAACACCATGAGAAAAAAGAGAGAGAGCAAATGTTTTATCATCACCTTGTGCTCTGTTGACAGCTGTGTCTTTCTTGCTGCCCTAGGCTAGTTCCGTTGTCACTAATAAACAAGAAAAGTTTCGTACGATGTTACTCCTGTTGCATGACTGATGTGGGGTTGGATGATAGCCGTTCATTATTTTTTGGATGGTCACCAGGGGGTTAGCTGGAATTTTTCCAGAGGCACGCACAATTTACCAAACCCTCCTCCCCTCCCCCCTTACAGCAACGTTTTCATTTCATGATTTATACTGATGAACAGCTACAACTTAATATAGATATTTCTAGCAATCACAATTTTCCGTCTGTCCTCTGTGAATTAGTATATCCTGCAGCTTGCTACCATCTGCGCCCTTCTTCCTGCCTTTTTTCTAAAATGTGCCCACCACTCGTCGTTTCTCTGAAAACCGTTGGTGGGGCCTACTTGCAGACGTTGGAAAAACAAAACAAACAACAGCTCGAAATTGAGCCTCCTGTCCAAGTTGATTAACAAGTGTATAGCTATAGTTTTCAGACGCGACAAAATTGCTTAATTTGTCGTTTTCCGTTCTTTTTTATTGATACAAAAAACAGTAATTGCATGCAAGGGTCCTTAAATAAAAAAAATACAGGCACAATTTGCAAGTATTCATTGTTTTGATTGACGTTTGACTGTTTCTTAATCCTTAACTACACAAATGCGAGGTGGCCATCACCAGGATTCATCATTTGAATGTGACATCTAACTGCCAGTCGTTTCGAGGGCCCCAAATAGGTTTCTTGGGACCCGGGATCTACTTTATTTGAAACTTGGGATTTAGGATTTGAAAGCAAAATCGGGGCGAGTTTCGGGATTGAAGGTATGCGCAAGAGGTGGAATGCCTAAAATAACCCTCGGGATTACAGGATTGTGCGAAATATTTGGTTGGGATTACGGGATTGAAAGAAGCCTATTGGGGATCCTCCGTTTCCATGGTAGGGACGGACGAACATTCGCGTGAAATCAGGTTACGTAAAAAGGGGCTCCTTTTAATAATTCTACATATACAGAACTCCACTTACCGTCCCAATCCTCGCAACACACCTTCACAATCTTTTATCTATCTTTAATCGTTTAATTGCCAATAGCATACCCTTGTGGCACGAAATTTTGGGGGGAGTTTATTTTTGCAGTGTGTCAACACTTTTGTCCCTCATTTTCTGAAGGCAAAATTGTGCTACTGCACACAAGTTGAGCCGTGCATGACACTGATTTTAACTGAAATTAAAGGAATCAACGACATAATTATGTTATTGCTGGTGGGGGCGACATTGACTTATTCACGACCAAATTATAGGGCCAATTCGAATTACGTGATGACGTAATAAAAGGGCTGCGGTATCCAGAATTAACGTCGATATGGTTTACAAGCTTAAAACTGACGCTGAAACTCGCGCACATGTACAACTTTTGACGAATTTCAAGGGTATGCGTACTGAAAATATTTTTAATAAAGTGAATATTTCTCGTTTTTCACTTTATCGGATTGTTAAGGCGCAAACAATCACGGGTAGGGTAAGGATTGACTCGTAGTGGGGGTAGTCACTGGCCGGCCACGGAAATATGGAGCGTTAGTGAGGAGCGGCCGTCACTGCGTTCAATATCGAAACTACGGAAAAGTGAAGGTAAATTCATGGCCAATTCAATAAAAAACTAAGGACAGCGTAGCAAACAATGCAATTCTACACGAAAACAATTACTTTCAATCCCACCTCGTGACACCCTGTGTGACATGATAACGTAACGCAAATAGCGTGACATGAGCGCATATGTATGTGTATTTGGACTGCATTTCTCCAGCGAAACCCCGTGTTTTTGTCTATTGTCGGCAGAGATAATGAAAAGAGAGCTTTGAAACGTGAACTGGTATTTGACTCTCAAAGAAAACGACAGCTCAAACTGAGGAAAACACTGTTTCCTTTGTGTTACAACGGTTAAACGTTTCGGCAAACGGAAAGTAACACCCTGTTATGACCTCTTAATGTCGATATGTATTCTCGTGGTTAACCGCTGAAACTCCATGTTTGCACCACATCGCTGAAATTTTTCTCGCCAAGAATACGTATTGCGAAGCACTTTCTTCATAGCCGAATCTTCTTTTGACTTTTGTGAGGAAATAGCGCATAAAAGAGGAAGATTTTCCAGCGCACGGCCGTCATCGATCACGTGTTATCCCGCTTTCCTTGTCATCAAGCGAACTTTTGGGCCAAAGTAATTGCTGTTTTGGCGATGGTGCAAACTGGTGTGTCTATCTTGAAAACAATTTTTTTGGCATTCTGTGATTTACGAGCAGGGAAATGAAGTAGTTGTCCATCCAACATCAATAAAAAATCATACCACTGAATAAATGGCAGGCGGTCATCTAAAATCATTACAAAAGTACATTCCTAACCTGGTCTAACCTGTTCGACGCCTACCTACGCTTAAGGTTTGGATCAGTTAGGTTTGAAAAGGTCTCCAAAAAAAAGCACATCTATATATAGGGCATAGCACAAACGGCTGGTTCATCATTTATGAGGTTCATAACCTGTATATTGTTCACGTCGCTCGTTCACGTCCTTTCACTAATGGCACAAAGTCAATGTCAAAAATAATGCATGTCCCCTCCGTTAATCTGCAGTACTTCATTCGCTTAAGTTAACCATTTACCAGAACAATTTTCATTGTACCTTAGTGTTTCCATCCTTTTTCCACTATTGATAATACTCGTGAGAACATTTCATCCGCAGTAACGGCATTGATCACACCCGGGTGATCACAACACAAATGATTTCCTCTCGACCCGACAGAGTATCAGGAACGTGCGCGAGAGTACAAGTTGAAGATTATATAAGTAATGACATACGCTTCGTACATTTTACTCTACGTATACTACAAATCAGGACGAAACTTTACAAATTGTTGTTTATAAACAATTTGGCCCATAGAGTAACGTCATCGCACAAAAATTCAGCAGCGTCAAAAATCTAGCCGGAAAACACAGATACATATTTCGGACAGTCTGAATGCAAAATTGTGCTACTGCACACAAGTTGAGCCGTGTATGACACTGATTTTAACTGAAATTAAAGGAATCAACGATATAATTATGTTATTGGTGGTGGGAGTGACATTGACTTAATCACGACCGAATTATAGGGCCAATTCGAATTACGTGATGACGTAATAAAAGGGCTGCGATATCCAGAATTAACGTCGATATGGTTTACAAGCTTAAAACTGACGCTGAAACTCGCGCACATGTACAACTTTGGCATGCACTACACGTAGTGGGGATAGTCACTGGCCGGCCACGGAAATATGGAGCGTTAGTGAGGAGCGGCCGTCACTGCGTTCAATATCGAAACTACGGAAAAGTGAAGGTAAATTGATGGCCAATTCAATAAAAAAGGACAGCGTAGCAAACATTGCAAATGTACACGAAAACAATTACTTTCAATCCCACCTCGTGACACCCTGTGTGACATGATAACACAACGCAAATAGTGTGACATGAGCGCATGTGTCTGTGTATTTGGACTGCATTTCTCAAGCAAAACCCCGTGTTTTTGTCTATTGTCGGCAGAGATAATGAAAAGAGAGCTTTGAAACGTGAACGGGTATTTGACTCTCAAAGAAAGTACGTCAGTACTTCGATCGCCAACACGCAGACGTAAACCAATCAAAGAAAGCCTATCGTCAACTCGTGGGAACATTGTTTAGGAAATGATCAAATGGTTATCAACTCTGGTTTTCCCACAGTAAATTGTAGCAAATGATAGAAATTCAAATTGTTTATCCATCTACAATATATTTAATATACTATCTTTGCTCTGCAAACACAATACTTTTCTTTTTGTTTATTGCATTTTATTAAATAACGGTTATTTAGGTACATATTTATAGAAAAACAACAAAACAAATAAGCAAACAAAACAAGCCAAAAACGAGAAAAAATGAAAGAAAGAAGATGAAAAAAGATCTGTCTAAGCAGGACTTGAACCCGGGAACCTTCGCCTGTATGCGACTTTACTTTACCACTACACCACGAAGGCTGATTACATCATCCCTGCGAAAACTCTTTAGGTTAATGCGTTATCCATAGAACTTCCGCCAGCAAATTCGTTCAGTATGATCGAGCCGCATTAACCGAGCTATTGACAGTGTAAAAACAATGTCAACGCATTTCATTGCCTGCGTGCAGACGTCTCCTATTTCCTTTGTTGCACGCGGAAAAGGGACGTCTGCGTAACGCCGTCGCTAATCGTGTTCCAGCGTCCTGCTGGGTTCCCAAGATCTTGGGAACACGCTGTGATAGGCTGACACACAGTGCGCATTGTTTGACTTAACGCTGATTGGTTGTTATCGAATGTGGTCTGATAATGTCTGCGGTGATTTAAATGATTTATGTAAGCGGGGTTTTCTAACCAAAACAAATCAAAACATGTGCGATTGTGTGCTGTGTTTTTCGTCGATCGAAAAGCAGAGCGATCGAAATCTTGTGCGGGGACACGGAAAATTTAACGTGTACGAGGAAATTATTTCTTTACAATTTACTGTGCACGACACATCACATCATATTTGTAAACAGTGTCTGAGAAAACTACAAAAGCGGCGTGAACTTCGCACCAGGCAGGCATTTCGGAGAAAGCCAGCCAAAGAAACTAAAATCTGTATTTAGCCGTAACAAACAGAGGTCAAGAAAATTTAAACCCTTTACAACTGCATCTGAAATCAAATCCTATCGGGAACACCCACAGAAGCATAAACCACAGGAAATGATTACTCAGTATGCATGTAACAAACCTGCTTCATGACCTCTAAATGGAAGACTTAGCGCGGCAAAAATGAGATTTACTCAGTCAAAGGGTAGAATGCTACATGCACTGTGTAGTGCTAGTAATCTTCGCGAGAGAGAGAAAAGAAGAAAAACCTCTGTTCAAGCCGACTCTCAAGGTCACGTTTCGCCCGTATCACGAGCTTATGATGTTTTGTTTGGCCTGTCAACTCTTAGTTCTAACCGGATATTATTTCACAATTTATGCGAAATAGAATACCCTGCCAGCGGGACGCTGGAACACGATTAGCGACGGCGTTACGCAGACGTCCCTTTTCCGCGTGCAACAAAGGAAATAGGAGACGTCTGCACGCAGACAACAATCCCCAAGTTAACCATCGTACTCATTTGAAAGACTCCTACGCGTCTTAAATTTGGTAAGACCTCTAACCGTGCTGTAGAAAATTTGCCATAAAGAAAACTCTGAGTCTGAGCAGCGAACGCCGAACGATGCACGCTCTCAGCGAAGAATTTGATCCCACCGAACTTCAAGAGCGCGTGCTTCTTCGGAAGCGATAGATCTTCGCACTCTCGAGTTCGGACCCGATTAATTACGAAGTCCGTCTACTACGAGTGAGCGAGTGACTCATTTGCATATCTCTGTCCCTGCAATAACTCGTGGTACGCTCGCGCGTCCCCACGAGTTAAAAAGGTTGTAGGGTATCCGTTATAGGAAAGAAAATAATTTTTCACTATTCCCAGTTAGACGTCTGGTTGATTATTACGTAGATCAGCTATTAAACTTCACCTGCTAATTACATATTTGTGGCTTTAGGTGGGTTTGGCTAATTTTCCATATGCAAGAATAAGAATAAAAATTTTGCAGGTCTTAAACCTGCTGAGGTGGATATCCGCTTTCATGTAATTCTTTATACCTTACACAGCTGATTCAATAATTGTCTAGTAGAACTCCAGAATATATTATTCTTTATAGAGCTCATTAGTTAAAGTTAAATCGAGATGAGTGCCTGGAAGTAAAGTTCACATTGCCGACTGCAATTCAAAATCTTCTGAGAAAAAAGTACTGACTCTGAGATCATTCAAAGTTGCTCCTCTGAGATACCATTAATTCATGAATAAATTATGAAGACTTAGTCGTTTGGTGATAAATTAGCCTTTTTAAGCCAACTTGTATTTCTCTTTCATGTTCTCGAAGATTACAAAAAAAAAATAAAAAGATCCCTCCAAATAATTCTTAGAATTGGAAATCTTCGTGAGGGGCATTTGCCTTCAGTCTTGACGTTAATCATAAATTGTAAATATATAGTGTCTGTGCGGTCACATGACTATGACGTAGGTGAAAAGTTGGTTCCGCCATATTGGAGGAGTGAAATCTGTCACGCGACTCCTCGCGTCTTGTAGCGATGCCTTCGTTTTGTCTAATCATTGGATGTTCCAACGATAAAAAGAGACGTCCAGACCTTAGTTTTTGTAGGGTGCCTAAAGTTATTACTAGTCAAGGCGAGCAGACGGAAATTTTGTCGAATGAACGGCGAACTAGATGGTTAGCGGCCATAAGTCGTGATGACTTGACAGAAAGCAAGCTTGAGAACGACCGTGTTTGTGGAATTCATTTTCACTCTGGAAAAGCAGCTTCCCTCTGGGATAAATTCAATCTAGACTGGGTGCCTAGCTTGCATTTGGGCCACAGCAAGTTAAAGAGTTCAGACGAACAAGAGAAACAACAGGAAAGAGCCCAGAGAGTAAGAGAAAGACGTAAACGCGAGAGGGAGCGTGAAGAACAGGTTCAGGCTGTGAAAGACAAAAAGGCAAGGGAAGATGAATCAGAAGCCCATGGCGATAGAATCAGGGATATTTCTTTCGCGGTTCAAGATGAAGAAGATTTGGCAGAGGTTCCAGAGGAGGAGGAAGAGGGGAACAACATGGCCACGCAAACTGAGCCATGCGAACTCACGCAATCACGGTCAACGCAAACCGAGCAGTGTGATTACATGTTTCGAACGCCTAAACCTTGGATGCCAGAAAAATCCACCGTATTTGAACAGGAATTTTTTGAGGGAGATGACGGTAAAGTTCGCTTTTACACTGGATTACCCTCGTGGGAAGTTTTAATGAAAACATTCTCCTTTGTATCTCCACATGTCAACAGACGCTCCCTGTCATTGAGTAAATTTCAGGAGTTTGTTCTGGTGTTGATAAAACTACGACTGGCCGTCCCACACCAAGATCTTGCTTATCGTTTTGATGTTTCTAGAACTGTTGTTTCTCGCATTATTGTTACCTGGTTAACTGTCATGGATGTTCGTTTATCTCCTTTAATTTCCTGGCCAAGTCGGGAACAGCTTCAAAGAACAATGCCGAAATGTTTCATTGACTCTTTTGGTCTAAAGACAAGTGTGATCATTGACTGTTTCGAGATATTTATTGATAGGCCATCCAATCTTTTAGCAAGAGCACAGACCTTTTCGAACTACAAACACCATAACACTGCGAAAGTGTTGATTGGGATAACACCACAAGGAACAATATCATTTGTAAGTGAGGCCTGGGGGGGGCGCACATCAGACAAATTTCTTACAGAGAACTGTGGCTTTTTAAAAAATTTACTTCCTGGGGATCTTGTCCTTGCAGACAGAGGTTTCACTGTCCACGAGCAGGTTTGGTTTCACCAGGCAGAACTGAACGTCCCTGCATTTACCAGGGGCAAACAACAGCTGGATCCAGTTGATGTAGAAAAGACACGTAAAATCGCCAATGTCAGAATTCATGTGGAGAGAGTTATTGGAATTCTGAGACAAAAGTACACAATCTTACAAAGTACTCTGTCAACTGACTACTTAGCATGTGAGGACAAGAGCAAAGCCCCACTGATTGACAAGATAATTCGAGTTTGTGCTGCCCTTGTTAACCTCTGTCCTCCTATTGTGAGTTTTGATTGATTTCTTTAATGGGTAATAACTCGTCAAGTTGTCCGAATTAGCCATACATCTTGCCTGAGCCCCAGTCCATTTAAGGTACACCTAAATACATAGCCAAGAAGTGTAGCAAGCTTGTTAAAAGTGTGGTTGTCAAATCCTTCAAGACCTGCGGTATTTCCAATGCCTTGGACGGAACAGAGGACGACGTGGTCTACTCTGAGGAAACCCCAGAAGTAGACGATGAAGACATAGAAGAGAACGAGTTCGAGACAGACAGCGAAAACGAAACGGATGGCGAGTAAACTATTGGGTTGAAAGCCCTTGCACATATCCGTCAAACGGCTCCTTTAGGAGCCACCAATTTCATAAAAGTGAATAACCAATATTCAGAAGTTATTTTTGTTGTGTTTTATTACTTCTGCTTCATTGCTAACTTGACTACAAGCCGGGGGGGGGGGGTAAAGTTATTCAGCAACTGTATATTTTTAAAATGTAAAACCCTCGGCTACAAGCCGAACCCCGTTCTCCGTGAAAAATCTCCCAAAATTTTGGGTCGAAAACTGAAAAAATCGCTCGGCTTATAGGTGAAGAAATACGGTAGTTGTTGTTACTTAAGCCTGAAAAGTAATATGCATGAAAAGAGGGTGATTAAAAACACTGCAGCACTATGGGGAGTCAGCTGCAAATCCACTCAAGCAAGATGAGTTTCAGGGCCCGGTTGTTCGAACGCCAGTTAGCACTAACCCCGGGTTAAATTCTAACCCCGGTTTCTTTTTCTTTTGTTCAAAAGGATTTTCTCAGATAATTTTCTCTGTTATTTTCAAGAGTATCCAATCATCAACTTGTTGACAAAAAGAATTAAACTGAATTTACTTTTTAAGCTTTAATGTCTGCGTTCAAATTTCGCACTAACCCTGGGTTATCTTAACGCAGCTTCGAACAACCCGGCCCAGGTGACCAACCTTGACTAGCCTGCATGACTGGCGCTTTATGAGCCTAGCGGGGCGAACGCGATATTTCGCGCGGAGCGCGACACGAGCGCGAAGTGCGAGACGAGGGGAAAAGAAAAATAAAGCGCCTGTTCGCAGTCCATTGTTCTTGCTGTTCCGCCCACCTACGCCCACAAATATTAACTACCCGCGGTGATGTCAAAAGAACCAATCAAAACACGCGAAAATTGTCACCTTTCTGGCGCGAAGCGTCTGCATTGCAGTAGACATGGCTTCGCGAACTCCTACCAAAGTTTACGGGCCTAAATCATTTCATTCTTTATGTAGGACAGTGTTAAACAGCAATGATTTATTAAGTTGTCACATCTAACTAAAACACCAAAGTGAATTTGATATCAAAATGTCATTCTTTTATTTACATAAACTGGAAACACTTACAATGCGTAATGTGGTATTTCTGACAGTGTAAATCTACATACAATTCCAATTTCGTTACATCAATTATTCACAAAAAACTGTACAAAAGTCAAGAATAAGTCACGAAATCACAAATCACGCCGTCGCTATCGGTTCAAGGTTACAAAGGTCAAAATCAGTTACGGGAAAAACTGTGAGTCACGAAAACAAAAAAAAAAACCTTCACTGAAACTTTTGATCGGATAAAGTTCAAACAAAATCCCGATAAAATAGCCCCTAATATTTCCTAAAGAGTTCTGTGCGAATGTTCCTGAATTACTTGCCAATAAAATCCACTTGCAAAGTCCTTGATCCACGAAAACAAATTCCTCACAAGAAGCCTTTAAGGTGTTCACACAAAGTTCCCACGCACAGTCCTGCTTTGTTCCATAAATAGATTCCATCCAGCGGGCCTTTGATGACAAAACTTGAAACAAAATCCGAAATAAAAGTTCCTGATTCGTACTTAACAGAATCCAGTAATCTTGTGAAAGTCAAATCCAAAAGTCAAATCCCGTGAATAAAGGCAATCCGTAAAAAATCCATTCCGTGACAATCGCCGTAATTGAATTAGTAGTCCGCACGTAGACATGTTTTTCAAAATCCAAAAGTTTCCAGAAAATCTCAGGGCGGACTTCTTGAAGTTATTTATCCAGGTCTTCCTCAGCCACATTTCTGCACTACCAAACACCAACTTGTATTCGCCCTTTAGTATATTTTTATCCGTTTCACGGCTATCGCTAACAGCTACAGCTGATATGCCTATGTCGGCAAGTTCCTGAACCTTCTCTTCTGTTATAGCATTCAACGCGCTAACAATAATAACAATCGATATTGGAAAAACTTTCGAGAGCACTTTCTATCGCTTCTTCCAAACTCAAGGCCGCAATTTTTGTTTACTCATCTTGAACACGCTACGTCATCATCACCTGGTACTAATTGACCAATCAGCATGACCGTCTACCTGATGGACGGTCGAGCATTGGTGGAACAGTCAGAACAATAGACTGCGAAGAGGCGCTTTATTTTTCTCTTCCCCTCGTCTCGCGCTTCGCGCTCGTGTCGTGCTCCGCGCGAAATATCGCGTTCGCCCCGCTTGGCTCATAAAGCGCCAGTCATGCAGGCTAACCTTGACTGTAAACTCACGACTTAATGTTTGTAAAAAATAAGGATTATTGAGAAAATGTAAACATTTCTTACATGGTAATGATTCACCCCTGTCACAAGCTTCAGCAGGTTCACAAACATTTTTTTATTCAAATAAGTTTTGATCAGTATGGTAAAACATTTGGTTAAAAAAAAAATAATGCAGTTGGCCCAGGAATTAATTAAGTAATATTAATTAATAGCAATTGAAGTCAAGCTTACTAAAACAAAAAATTTGTTTTGGTTTCTAAGAGCAGTGCTTGTGGGATTGAGAATCTAGTACCCAGTGCAGCACTTATTTGGGTTCTAGTGCTTAGTTGAAAGAGTTTGACAGTGTATTTCAATTTAGTAAAATCCAGCTAGTGGTCGATTATCAATGCTACATTCTGATTGGTTGAGCTACTACTAGGCTATATGTTACAGCCCACTAGTAGTGAAGAGTGTCGGCTTTGAAAACCAAAACTATGTTTTTGCTAGCGAAAGTTGTTTTGTCTTGATATTTTTGACCAACAAGTTGGTGTCTGCTATAGAGACGTTTTGACCATGTATTTGGTTTTTTTATATGTTAGCTTTCCTTTGTAATTAGTTTTTTATTGTATAATTTTAATAATGCAGCTTTCTTTCATACAAATATATATATTGCAAGGTTCATATTAGCCTCCCACACAGATACTTGACACTGTTTCGATCAAATTTTCTGATCCTGTAGAAAATATGGTGAGCCTTAGTAGTAAATGATATTTTTATCCATGGATAAGGGTAATAAAATTGATCAACTATAAAAATATTATTGAATGGATAGTGTGATCCTCCTTTAATATCTAACACTGGGTTGGAGAGGCAGTAAAATAATTACAACAATATTAATTTCTAGCTCTTTGGAATTATGCCTCAAGTGCCTCCTGATGAACTGCTAGATTCTCCTTCCAATTTGTCTTGTTTATGCTCAATTATCAAAGGGAGAATTTAGTACATGTAGTAATATCAGGAGTCATTTGTAACTGGGGCCTTATTCCACACATCCCTTTAGTACAGAATGAAAAAATGCCTCTCAAGATAACTGGGTCCTTTCATTCTACCTTAAAATTAGTTCTCTACTGGGATTTAATCTTTACGGGTACTACCTGGCAATCACTGTCCCTCATTTATGGGATTTTTCCCAATAAACAATTACAAGATGTGGCAATGGTCACTTACAGCGTATCATAACAACAAGGGTATTTACATAATTTTATATAACTGTGTGCAATGAAGAATGTAACCTTTTAAGCCCCATATCAAGTTCTGCCATACAGTGCATTTCTCATGGTACTGTTCAGTTAAACATTGACACATTTTATGTTAGATGGTCCTTTTATTCATTCTCCTGACCTGTACGTTTCATTAGGCAGTGATAATGTAAGGTCAGGAGAACTTATTTGCTACGCGCTGTTAGGGCTTAAAAGGTTACCAGTTGGGAAAATGTCCATTATTAAAGATCAACGGTTGGAAAAAGTTCCATTCTACTGGACCTCAAACATCTTGAAAGGTGAGGACGCATCTTCGGGATATCAAATTGAATACTCAAGGGGTCTTGCATAAAAACAAGGCTCGTAGCAAATGCTATAGCAAATATCCCACAGTCAGATCCATTTAGTTGCTGCTGAATAGGGACAACATTAATTCCCCTGAAGTCCTGTCCGAGTAGACTTCTTGCCTGTTCCTCAATGTCGTCACAGACAACATCATGAAAAAAACTGTCATATAAATTAACATGGCCACTGGAGCAACCAGTGGAACTTAAACATACCCAGTGGTTACCTCCAGTGTTCAAAATCTGTATGAATTCACCACTGATAATGTCAAAGGCTCTTATTGGACCAAATGTTGGCCTTTGAAATCCTTCAATGTTCGGATTTAACTGTTTGAGGTAGATTTGTGCCTTGTGTATCCTCTATCAATGTAAATTCTCTTTCAGTCAGATTCCCTAGTGAACCCGTCTTATTAACATTTGTATTGACAGTTTCTTTGACAAACAAAACATCTGGGTCAGGATTTGGGGATGATTCTCCTTCCACATCACTATCCTGTGGGGTGTTTGCACCGATGTTGATTGGTGTTGCAGGTGAATCTGCCTTCAAATCATTATCACTTTGGGAGCTTGAATCATTAATAATAGGGGCTGACATTACACTATCGGGTGTTCCAGCTGGTTCTCCTACCAAATCAGAATTCCCTTGAGCTGGTGTTGATGGTCTACTTTTAGGTGCTGTAATCTTGCAGTTATAGCAAAGCCAGGTTGTTCTTGCATTGCTTGGATAACGTTTGTAAGACATGCATGACAGATGAAAAAATTTACCATTTGAGCACTGTTCATTATGACATTTCAGCAGTTTATCATTTGTCTGTGCTTTTTTTTGACATGTGCAGATAGTTGCAAGTTTTGTTGCCTCACTTAGGAATTGATCCTTCATGTCAGGCAATTTCTTGCTTTTTGCCCTGGTAAATTGGGGCAACTTTCTACAATGAGGGCAGTACCACATTTTTGGAACTGTTACATTCTTGATACCCAAACAGAATGGATGAAATTTGGATATTTTGCATGTGTGGTTGGCACATGTTATTGGTGCTTCACTAGTTGTTTCCCTGCAGTAACAGTCACCAGGTTTTGTGACTTCTTCTGGGGAAAGCTGGGCTTTTAAATCCATCTTTCGGGTATACCATCTTCCCAATATTTCTGGTAATATGCAAATTCTCCAGAAAGTCTCTAGTTTGGGAATTTGTGTTTCCCAGTGTTTCATGTCTGGAGCAAGCCTTTCCAAGAAAAATTTCGATGTTTGCCCATCTGAGGCGAACACAATAAAATCTAAATATCTTCTCCCACTTGTATGGATTTGTTGTTGTGCTTGGTAATAATAGTCATGATCTCTTTTGAGTTGGAAACAAGATTCATTTTTCTGCAAACAGGAAGATTTCTTTTGCACATAACTGTCAAAGTCAACTCCATCAATGCAGTAGGGGCACTTGACTTCCCCACATCCCTGTCCACAGCAATCACATTCACAGAGAAAATCTGGAGTGGCATGTAAAAATTGGTACTTCTTGTTTATAATTGTTCCACATTTAGTTATAACAAAGTTAGCATGAGTTTTTCGCATTGTTTTTTCATACTCTGCGATGGCAATATCCTCATGTTTGCATCCATATCTTGTGGCTGCTGTGGAAAAGCGAAAAATATCTGGATAACAAATAGCTTTGACCAGAGACTGGGAGGGCTGTGAAGGATCTGTATGACTGGCTGCATGGCATTTGGAAACCCCTACTCTTCCAGCCCTATGTCTAAAAAAAGCACTCCCTTTGGCCTGATCCACGGTTTCCCTTTCGATTGACTTAATATCTTTATCAGATAGGTTCAATTGTACTTTATTACACTCCTTTAGAAGATCAGTATATGAAAGATCTAGATACTTGGGATCAAACAAGTCTGTCACCGCCTTAATGTTTCTAGTACTTGAAATAAATGAATCAGCAAATTGGTGAATTAAACTTAAACATACTGGTTTAATTTTGCATTCACTCAAAGAGTGATAAAAAGCATCCATTTCTTCAGCAGAAGGTTCTAGAGATGATGACATTTTCACTTCTGGACGTTTAGGTGTGGAGGTGTGAGATGGTGGACTTGAATCAACAACAGGGAAAGCAACCGTTTCAATGGACTTATCGAGGTCGGCTTTTAGTTTCTTTGCAGAAGAAAAATTAATTTCTTTGATCCTTGCGTAGTCAACTTGCTTAACTCTGGTAGGCAACAGCCACGTACATTTTACTTGGGTGCAGGCAAGCTTCCCATTTAATCTCGTCCACACTTCAATATAAAAAAGTACACTTGCGATATGAGAACAGCATTCTCCCAGCCCGGTCATACACCCAGCACAGTGAGCTGAAAGAACAGTTCCTTCTTTGGTTGATATTATCCACAATGGCACGTGCGGATCATTCATACGTTGGGGATGTCTCACTTTTGCGAGAACCACGTATTTATCTCGCAATGTTTGTCCAAGAACACTTGTAATAAAGCCGGACACCATATGGTTGTACGCAAGGAGACTTCTGAAATTTTTAAACTGCTCCTTTGTATAAAAACTCGTATCAAGCACTAGATATGACAGAAGATCGCACGACTCGACTGGAGGAAGACATTCCGGAGTACAGTTTTCTTGCGGAATAAGGAAAGGGTCGATACCAATGGCCGCTATTTTCTCCACATATCTTCTCCTTATGTTGCCCTGTAATGACTCGCCATAGGCAGACAGAATAAACTTGGAATTTGTCTCGCTCTCAGAAGGACACGCTTCAGTTGCCGCCATTATAAATAGAACATTACTCCTCCAAGATGGCGGCGCCTCGTTTTCGGAATTTTTGTGACGTCACGCGAACAGACACTATATTTTATAGGAACCGCAAGTGCGAATGAATGACCCGCCATGAAGATAAAGCAAATGGCGGATGAAGGGAAAAAGTCCATAATTTGGCAGACGAAAGAAGACAATTTTGCTAATGGCCTCGTAAAGACTCAGCTCTGGGCAAGTTTTCATATGCGAGCTGATACTCGGAGAACGGGGCACCAATACTTCCGGGCCGGGAAGAAGACTTCATATCTTTAAGACTTTTTGCATTTATTTGGCATCAGATAATACACTAATAATTCTAGTATATTCCGACCAAATGACCTCTGAAGCCCGAACCCACAAATAGTGCGCTTGGGCTGCCTGTGAGTAGACCGGCTTTAACATACACGAGCTACTATCAAATTTCATCTTCCCACTTGACCTGGATAAACAGCGCGCGTATATGTAGTGCCTGGAGGATTGCGCTGACCTCATCAAAGTATAAACAAAGTGCCGAAACGTTTGTGGATGTAAGTAAACACTTTCAATTTTCTTTGTTTTGAAATGGGAAAGGAAGAGAAATATTAAAAAAAAAACATAGCAAATTTCAGCGAGTGGGTTCGAAGTGCGCGAAAGCCGATGTTCAGTTCAGCAGTGAATTAATATATGTTCTACAATTTTCCCAGCACTTTGAAGCTACAAAATTAAGAGCACACAAGACGTAGATTAGTCACCTGGTGAGATGTTGGTGATAGTCACTCTGTATGTCTCGAACAATAAAAAAAATGAATATCAATGAGACACAGTCAAAACTGCATTCAATAGGACCGAAATTAAAGTCTAATCTTGTGGCCGATTTTAATGAAACAAACGGTTAGGTTTCCCAAGAACTACAATAAACATGTGATGCCGAAAAAAAATCATTAGAACATTTAAGTTCTGGCCAAAAGCAAATTTCTGTAAAAGATGCGTTACAATGTTAGTCCACGCAAAAACAAGAAGTTCTACAATTTTCCTATAAACAAACTTCGTATCGCTAAAATACTTAAGGCAAAAACTCTCTATTCCAACTGAAAACGGCGTGGTAGTCGCTCGCTGATCGGCGAATTTCAGTTGCAATTTTGACTTCCATAGCTGAATTTCCCCAGACGGATTTCGATACAAAGCTAGTTAATTTCCTTTTAAAATTAGTGTTACCTGTTGTTCTAAAGGAATTACAGTCAAATTTTCTCATTTCTACTTTACGTTTATTTCAAAAATTGTCACATAAATAAGCTTGATAATTATTTCATTTATTTAGTTTTAGCTTATTCTTTAGAGTCTTTTAGTTGGTGTTTATAGTTGCAGCTATAGTTTTCCCGAAAGTTTTTAACCTAATATTAAGAGCAAGTAGACAGATGCCATTCAAAATGACAACGAAAAACGTTTTGCAATTTACCTGAAGACGGAGAACGGTTGATTCAGCGAAAGAAAAACTCAAAGGCAAGTAAAACATAGAACATGATTTGTTTACGCGCGGGCAGATGGCAGTATACATGAACTCGGACAGATGACTCAACCGAAGGTAAATGGAAAATAATGTTGTTCTCTTTTGATTATGTTATAAAAGAAATGGTAAACGTTGCAGCTGTGCAACCATGGAGTTATGGATGTACTTGGGAGGTTTCCTTAGCACTTTCGTGCTTAACAACCTCCCGCGTGCATCCATAACTCCATGGTTGCACGCGGCACGTTTACCATTTCTTAAATATAGCATAGCAAAATAACCCCACAATGTTTTACCTATTTGCAATATGACATTTCCACGGGAGATTTTCATGACGTGAGCACCCTTAGATATATTAGACATTTTTTGTGTATGTTCTAAGGAGATGCAGCCGGTCCGGGTATATGGTGAAATATACTTTCAAATCAATCTGGTACTAACAAATTCACTTTTAAGGTAGCGTGATGAATGACAAAGCTAGATTTTTTTGCATGACAATCTTTATTTTTGAATACATATGAGTCTCTGAACGTGAATTCTGTTGTATTTTCTTTCTAAAAAAATTGTTCGATAGAATGTACGTCAATACTTCGATCGCCAACATGCAGACGTAAAACAAAAGGGTTGTACGAGCCGTTATAGGAAAGAAAATAATTTTTCACTATTTCCAGCTAGACGTCTGGTTGATTATTACGTAGATCCGCTATTAAACTTCACCTGCTAATTACATATTTGTGGCTTTAGGTGGGTTTGGCTAATTTTCCATATGCAAGATAAAGAATAAGAATTTTGCAGGTCTTGAACCTGCTGAGGTGGATATCCGCTTTCATCATTGCGGCAGAATTCTTTATACCATACTTAGCTGATTCAATAACTGTTACAACTCCAGAATATATTATTCCTTTATAGAGCCCATTAGTTAACTTTCAATCGAGATGGGTGTGCTTGAAGTAAAGTTCACATTGCCGACTGCAATTCAAAATCTTCTGAAAAAAAAAGCACTGACTATGAGATCATATAAAGTTGCTTCTCTGAGATAACATTTCATGAATAAATTATGAAGACATAGTCGTTTGGTGATAAATTAGCCTTTTTAAGCCAACTTGTATTTCTCTTTCATATTCTCGATGATTGCAAAAAAAAAAAGAGAGAAAAAAAAAACATCTCTCCAAATAATCCGCAGAATTAGGAAATCTTCGTGAGGGCATTTGCCTTCAGTCTTGAAGTTAATCATAAATTGTAAATATATATTTTATAGGAACCGCAAGTGCGAATGAATGACCCGCCATGAAGATAAAGCAAATGGCGGATGAAGAGAAAAAGTCCATAATTTGGCAGACGAAAGAAGACAATTATGCTAATGGCCTCGTAAAGACTCGGCTCTGGGCAAGTTTTCATATGCGAGCTGATACCCGGAGAACGGGGCACTAATACTTCCGGGCCGAGATGATCCATGAATCCATTATGGCATCGAAAAAAAGGAACAAGAGGAGGGGTTCGATATCAGTTACTGTCAGTATAATATTGCCCCGTGAAGTTTCTATTGGCAATTTCTTCCAGCTGAATGTCCAAAAATCGGATCCGTGATCGCTGATTTAGGACTATTGACGTTGATTCAATCTTAAACTACCACAAGCGGCTTAAAAACGTTTTACAGCGGTTTCCATTGCTTTTCAGTGAAAAGGTATTTTAATAGGAAACCTGTCATTCGCTTAAAATTGTTTTCAATTTGTCTGCTCTGAATGATGAAACATTTATAGGAATAACACAACAGCTCAAAATATTTTCGGTCTTTTATAATAGGATAGCGTACACATTGCCCCTGAGACTTCGCAACTTGAAATCGTTTGATGATCTTGCATGTATTCATTCTTTTATTGAATATAATTTCAGTGAGTAAAATGTAAGAAAACCGAAGATTTGTCGATTAATAATAAAATAGTCATCAAACGTTAACAAATATCTAGCTCCGCCTTTTTTTTTCTGCTAATTGACTCCAAACTAAATTGACTTAAGAGGCCTATTACCGCACAGTCAAGTTTTAATTTTCTGTAATTGAAGCAATTCCATTTAATCCTTCGTGTTCTTTCGCAACACTTTCTCGAATAAGCTCCTGCCTTGGGACAGAAGTCTAGGTAAGTAACATCTCTGGGCTTTAGTCTTCTAAGTTGATTACAAAGTGGAAATGTAATATCATATTTTCAAGACGTTTAGCAAACTCCCCAATACGAGCTCATACGCGTTTCCATTTGAGACAAAACACCACTCTATGTTTTGACGACGCAACGAGAACGCCGGAAAAGCAACTTTGCACTTGCATTGCATGTACATATCTTTGCTGTCAATGCCTGAAATCGAAGTAGAATTGCCTAATTTCACGTTTATTATGGAGAGTGTAAAGACAGACGACGACGAACTTTAATTCCGCTTCCTGAACTTGGAAGGGGGCTCTTAGGAGTTTAATGACAAGACAGTTCGCCTATGTTTGACAAAGAAAGGGAGCTGATGTTTAGAATTACGCGAAGGCACTTCTAAGATAACTTTTTCGCTAGCGTCGGACGGTGATAAAACGGTAGAGCCTTGAAGGGGAAAAATTAGAAGAAACTGACTAAGAAAAGAAGAACATTTTTCATTAGATTGTAAATTTTTAGCACAAAAGTACTAAAGGACACCTAATAAATTTCACATCTCCTACACTAGAGACGGAAGGAGTGGCACTTTACGTGTTTATCCGAGCCACGAAGGATCTGGCCGTTTGTAGGGCAAAGGTAAATATTGCTCCGGCCTCGAGGATCGACCTCGCGGCCATCCTTCCGCTCTGCAGTCAAGTGCGGAGATCTGCCGGACTGCGATGTGCATTAATAAGAGGAAAGCATGCGTTATTGGACGAAAAAAAAAAAAAAAAAAAGGATTTCATGCTACCAAATATAATAAATATGCCTTAAAGTATAGAGCGGTATAGCATAGCAAAATAACCCCAAAATGTTTTACCTGTTTGCAATATGACATTTCCACGAGAGATTTTCAAGACGTGAGCACCCGTACATATATTTGACATTTTTGTGTGTGTGTGTTCTAAGGAGATGCAGCCGGTCCGGGTGTATGGTGAATATACTTTCAAATCAACTTCGTAATGTAACGTTTTTCTGACTTAAGGTCGCGTGATAAATGACAAAGCTTAAGATTGCTTTACGTGGCAATCTTCATTTTTTGAATACATGAGTCTGAAAATGCATTCTGCTGTATTTTCTTTCTTTGGTTCATTCCATTAAGACTAAGAAAAAAAATTGCTGTATAGAAAGTACTTACTACTTCGCCAAGCAGACGTAAAACAGCAGTGTTGAAGAGCATCCATTATGAGACAAAAAAAAAAATTCGTGTTTCACTGCCGTTGCTGGTCGATTATTTTACGTAGATCCGCTGTTATACATCATGTACTAATTACAAAATTTGTGGCTTTAGGTGGGTTTGGCAAATTTTCCATAGGAAAGAATAAAAATACGAATTTTGCAGGCCTTGAACCTGCTGAAGTGGATATCCTCTTTCGCCCGCATATTCTTCATAGCCTTCTAATAGCCTTAATAATAAGAATAATGATAATAATACTTATGCCACTGATATTAATATCATAAACGAAAGAAAGGGGTAAAGAATCTACCATAAGAGGACAAAGAAAAAATCTGAGCCTTAGATGGGATTCGAACCCACGACCTTCTAGAACACGGAGGGTCGTGGGTTCGAATCCCATCTGGGGCTCAGATTTTTTCTGTCTTCTCATGGTTGATTCTTTGCGTCTCCCTTTATTTCCTTGATAATAATACTTATAATAATAATTTTAATAATAATTAAAGTTCTTAAAAACGCATTCTACATATAAATGTCTCCTCGAGTTTTTCATCCGCGGAACCGATTGCTTCGATTAAGGTCGGTGATCATCACGTTCAGCCTAGTAGTGTTCTCAGTCTTTGACGGATTACATTTATGCATATTGCATAAATTCCAACTCATGGTATCATCTAGTCACAAACTCAGATTTTCAAACTAAAGCAATGGGGTGGTTCCCGTTACGCATAAAAACGTAGAGCTGGGTGTCGTCAGCATACATCATTGCGATATACAGAGAGAATGCCAGCGGTCCAAGGATCGACCCATGCGGAACACCACAAGACAAATATCTTGGTTGAGAAGAATCTTATCGAGAACAATGCATTGAGGACGATCTTTAAGGTGTGATTTCATCCAACGAAGAACCATTTCGGAAAGGCCATAGCAAGATCCAAGCCTATCGAGAAGAATAGCGTGGTCTACTGTGTCAAAAGCCACGGATAGATCTAACGTGACTAAAACAGCTTCGCATTTATTGTCAGTGGCCTAATGTATATCATTAACAACTTGTAGAAGGGCAGTTTCAGTACTGAGATGCCCTCTGTATGCTGATTGCATTTAAGCAAATAACCCATGGGTGGTGAGTATTCCTCAATCTGGAAAGCCATTATTCTCTCTTGAAGATTGGAGATGGGCCGGTAGTTGGCAAATCCATCGGCGTCAAGGTTGTCCTTTTCTTTTATCAGGGGACGAATTAGCGACTTATTGAAGAAAGAGGGGAAAATTCCCTGATCCAAAGACAACAATCAAGTAGGTAACAACCAAGTAGGTATTGGATCGAAAGCACAACTTTTGCTTTTGGATGATAGTCTTGAGACCATTCGGAGAGACATGATCAAACTGACTGAAAGAGGTAAAGCACGACATACATTAGTCACACATTTAGACCGAGAGCAAGAAAGAGAGCACGTCTGATATCGATTATCTCAGATTCGAAGACTCTAAGTCGCCAAAACTCGCAACCAAGGGTCCAAGAGAGTCATGTCTCGGCAGAGTTGGAGAAGACTTTACGCTGAACATACCATCTTGTTAATTTCTCCTTCAAGTAATTGGTTTTCGAAACCTCCAACAAGCGATTTAGTAATTGCGGAAGGCTAGATTGTAAATTTGCTTGTCGAGTGATAACTTAGTGGATTAAAATGTTCTTTCACAGCGCCTTTTTTGGTGGCTCGACCCAGTATTTTTGTAGGTACACCTTCCATCTATGAATCAACCAAGAGCGGTAAATTCTCGCGTGCTGTATGGGTATTTTATGTTGTG
>NC_133208.1:14495487-14540487 GCF_958299795.1 Porites lutea | reverse complement strand
TGCCCCTGACAATTGTCGACTGCGAACAAACGTCCTGCCCAGTGAGGAAGGCCTTAACCAAGCAAGGTTTCAAAAAAAATATTCCTCAAGAGATTCTAAAATATCTAAAGCAGCAAAATCTTTCGCCGGTCCCGCTTCTTCCAGTTATGCAAGAAATAAAGGGCAACATGGATGACGTACTTTCTCGAAACGATCTTCGGGACGATGAGAAAGCTAAGCGATACTTTCAGTTGCAAAACAGATACCTGGCTTGTACACGACCGGAAGAAATAACAAGCGGTGTTTCAGACTTAACATCAGGTACACAAGATTCTTCAACAGCAACAACAGCTGTATTGTCCACTCCCCTCAACCCCTTCAACGTAACACCTGAATTAACACAAGCCTGAAAAAGAAAGCCTCACCCCACCACCACCCTTAAATCCTGCTTTCCTGACCTCTCTTCCCACACTAGAAACCCCATCACAACAAGGCCCGAAGCGCAAAAGACGTCGGATTCAAATCTTAAGTTACTTGGATGATCACAATGCTTATGCCAAACAGCTGAGGAAACGAAGTCGGCATAAGAAATTTCGAATCAAATCTTACAAGTACTCCATGGGCGAAGAAGATGAGGATAAATTAATTTCCATTCCTTTCAAATCTCTTTGTATTTGACTCTTTTTGTCACTGTTTTTTAATAATTTTTTTTAAAACGGTATCTCGTGTCTGTTTTTTTTTTTCGGGACGGGGGGGGAGCGTTTATTGGTCACTTGTTTTAATTGATCCTTGTTAAGTTATTAATTGTTTTGTAATTTTATAACAATAAGTCAAGGCTGTAGAGCCAATTTGCATGCAAATGACGGCATAATTAACTGACTAACGGCGCTCCATTTTAACATCGGAATTGTTGGTGAAAGCCATCGTAACAAAAAAAATATACAACCTCTATAAAATCTTTTAGTTCGATTTTTTTCCTCCAAAATTAAGCTACGAAAAGGTTTGATGAAAAGTGGTGGGCTTTTATGTTCAAAGAACAACGGACTTACTAAATTGTCAAATGGGCCTCATGGTGTCGTGACGTCATTACTAGTACTTGCCTGAACATAGTTAGCATAAATAAAACAAGTTTCCCGCGCATTTTATTCATGAGGCATTTATTAAATTTTACTCTCAACTTTTATTCCCCCCAAAAGACTGCTTATTCTGCTGGCACACAAATACTTTTATGAAATCGCTTCAATATGTACTCAATTTTGCGCCTACGTTAGACAAGTTAAAAAGTTTTCAATGGACACGAAATTCGGGGATTTTATATTACACTGAACAATTGCAGCATTGAAATTTTTTAAAGAAAATCTATCGACGAGTTTTGGTTTAATAGAGGTTTTCGTGAAAGTAGTCTTAGAAAGTACAAAAAAAGCTCAGCATTGCGTTTGACTGATCACATGTTTTCATGTTTTTTCGAAATCTGGCAAGGCTACTTGCGTTTAGCCAGTTGTAGAGTGTCTAAAGGTCATTTGCAAAACGAATGAGTGATAAAAACTATTCGGAAGCATCCAAAATGTAGTAAATTTGTCTGCATGTAGAAGTCCAGCCTTCAGTTCATGCATAAGTTATACCCTTTTTGTAGAAATTCAAAGATATCTCGAATTTCTTTCTATAGATTTTTGTGAAACGTCGCACAACGGAAGACAAGCACCCCAAGTATACGTAGCGTTAAGCATTTCCAAAGAAAATGCCTATAAGGGCAGAAATTCGATTTAGAGCTAAAGCTATTGTGACGTCACGTGATATTTATTCCGATCGGGCCAAAAAAATATGTCATAATAAAGTTAAGTCTATGTGTAATACATGTTTTATAATGTTTTACAGTAAAGATCAGTTTGTTTAAGTGTAAGAGATTCAAAGATGGAAGGCGTACCTACAAAAATACTGGGTCGAGCCACCTTAACACGTTTTAATGCCCGAAGATCGTCTGACAACCAAGGCGCTTGTGTGGCCTAGGGGTTATATTCCTTGTTTGTTCTGAGGCGTACTTGTCATAATACGCAATGTGTTATCATACGCAGTTATCACATCGTCCAAGTCATCAACTGATTCTTTAGAGAAGACACAGCAGATGTCCTTCCGAAGAGCATCAAGACCGATGTTACGAGTCTTCCGACGCGTAATTATTCTATAATTGTATAGTAGAACTCTGGAATATATTATTTCTTCATGATATACCGTATTTACTCGAATAGACGCCGCCCCCGAATAGACGCCGCCCTCAAATAGACGCCGCACTTGAGACTCAAAATATTAATAGACGCCGCGTTTACGGTGCGGCGTTTATTTGAGGAAATAATGATTTATAATAATTATTAAAGAAAAGTCTATTTCAAGTTTAAACCAGCAATGGAAATTTATTTTCTATTAGAACAACATTTTTTAGTTCAAAGTGACTGTACTTTTTTGCTCAATTTGTAAAACTTTTTAAAACTAAACTAGTGAGCAGCACTCTGCGAACTGTTGCTGTAAAACTTGTTTATTCTCCTACGCGTTTCGTCTAACTAACGTAGACTTCTTCAGGGAGTTTTACAATCAAATACTAACCGCCTATATTTAAGCCATAATATGACTAAAAATAATGATGGTCGCAAACATTGAAGGTTTGGCTAATCTCGTACCCAGATCTCCCACGGAAACAGAGTGAGATCTGGGTACGAGATTAAGGTTTGGCCGGATTTACGAAAAGGAACATGCGCAGCTGTGAGATTTTTTACGCAAGGCGTGAGAAAACTTAGGGGCAACCGTTTTAGCTAAAACCGAGATGTGTGTGCTGGAAGTTCACACAGCTAGCTGACTGCAATTCAAACTCTTCTGGAAAAAAAGTAGAGACTCTGAGATCATTTAAAGTTCCTCTGAGATAACATTTCATGTCTAAATTATGAAGATTTGGTCGTTTGGTGATAAATCAGCCTTTTTAGGTCAATATGTATTTTACTTTCATGTTCTCGATGATTACAAAAAAAATTCACGAAATAATCCGCAGAAATAGGGAATCTTGGAGTTAAGCATTAGGCTTCTTCTTCAAGTTAATTGTAAATATAGTTTATACACGATATTACTTTTAATTTGTTTGGACAAAAACTTAATTAGCCGTTAAAAGGAACCGCAAGTGTGAATGAATGATCCCTAAGAGTCGGCTTTGGGCAAGTTTTTATCATATGCGTGCTGATACTCGGAGAAAAGCTTTACCCAAACTTATAGAATTTTATGTGGTCACGTTTAGTTGTTGCCTCTCTGAGGGACAGCAATACTCTTCCCCGGGGGGGGGGGGGAGGGGAGTCACTCAACAAATATTTCTTTGGAGCAGGAACCTTGTATGGGGAGACTACGACCAGGAGTCAATCACCTTACCCCTTTATATACCACTTTTATCAGAAATGGTACCCCTTTCACATACCTTGTTTAGAACTTTGCCAGGTAGTTTTTAATTGCTGCAAATACACTTTTTTCTGAATAAAATACAAAACCAAAACGATTTCTCGACTATTTCACAGGCATGTGAAAGACATTAAATGAATCTGATAACCATGCATCTTGAGCCTTTTTATATACTTCAACTAGTAAAATCCCTACCCTTTCATATACATAAAGCCTAATCCATTATAGGGATCGGAGTACCCCCGGGGAGTCAGGTGCCTCTCTGAAGGGCACCAATGTGGAACATCTGTCATGATTGAGCTTGCTGCGAAAGTGAGAATTCATAACTCGAGGAACTCGTAAAATTGAAGTAACGGATGTTAATGCTTATTCTAAATTTTTTTAAAGTTTCAGAACCCGCCGTTCAAGCTCTGTATGATGTCCCTGTTACTTTTCGCAATTTGTCTTATATCCCAGATGCATGGAAGTGAGGCTGTTGGTGGGCAATGCAAAACTTCAGAGAGATCAGTACCTGGTAAAGCTCTCAAGGGTCACACCTTCAAAGAGTTTGCAGCGAGGGCCATTGTTGAGTGCCAGAACACCTGTGAAAGAGACCCCAGGTGTGCGAGTTACAATTTCTACATCCCTGGCAAAGTGTGTGAGCTTAACAGCCATACCAAAGAGGAGAAACCTGATCATTTTGTGACGGATGAACTGAGATTCTACGTGAAACGTGAAGGTATGAACTACGTAAAACTTTGTACACCAAACACACTTTCAATTGGATTCCTCGATTCTCTTTATTAGTTTGTCCAGCTGGCAGGGCTAAACTTGAGTGCAATACCGGGCCGAGTTTTCACGAGGTTTTACGAGATACGTAGTTCCAAAACGAAACTAGTTAGATTCATGAGCCGATATACATGCTGTCAGTAGCATATCGAAAGAAAGTCGTTCTTGTATTCTGCAGATCGATGGCGTACTTGATTAAGAAATAACTCACATGTTCCTTATGCTGTCTGATTTATATATCTTTAGATGAAGATGAGTGCTTGAAGACGCCACCAGTTTGTGACGTCAAGGCAAACTGCAAGAACACGCTTGGCTCCTACCTATGTTCTTGTAAAGAGGGTTTTACGGGTGACGGTAATACCTGTCAAGGTAAATGATCAGAAAAACATTGATTGAACGAAAACGTTAGTAACAAGTGTGTCCTTTTTATTGCCATTATTTGAAATGGTTTGCTGAGTCGGCGCAGGAACGCAGTGGTATCACCTTTTTGTTCTCTGTTGTTTTATTTTTAACAATTTGACCATAATTGAGGCTAGTGGGACTTCGTTTGTCGCGGGCTGCACACTTTATAAAACAGGCGGACGTTAGTCAAAAGAAATAACCATTAACAATTTCGCTTTTCATTGCCGCTGTCGCAGCTTCAACCCATCTTTGTGTCGTTTGTCGCCATTTTTCTGCCCTCTGTCGCTTTTTCAAGGCCATTTCGCTTCAGTGTCGAAATTTAGTCCAACAGGGCCTCAAGAAAATGGCTAAAACAAGTGTAATCAACGGAAACGCACGTAAGGGTGGGGCTACACAAAACACCACTGTAGTATGGGCCTGATGGGTTAAAAGTTTGAAAACAAAAAAAAAGGAGTGTAAAAATAAGACGATACCTTTAATGTTTTGTATGCGCCTAATAAGCCTGCATTGCCAGAAAAACTGCGTACGGACTAGTGGTTAAAGCCTTTTTCTCGCCACTTTCATTTAGTCTCTAAAGTAAGAGAAAGTTAGCAATACAAGTACGAATCTACCGTAAACCACGCTAAGCACTCAGGGTGAGCTCTGTCGAAATAATTCTGATGCGTGCGTTTTCATGGTAAGTTAAACGATAGAACTCAATGAAGCTTAGAGTGCGAACTTCAAATCGAGAGTCGAACTCGAACTCGAATGCGGCGAAAAGGATTAGGTAATTATTTGTGCGTTTTCATATTAAGGATCGCTTCGATAAAACTGAAAGGAAGAAATCAAAATCGGGGTGGAACTCGAACGGGGCGGACTCAAAAGGGGGGAAACCGGCAGATTCCTTTACGTTCATCCAGAGATTAATAAAGGAGGTATACAGAGGAAACACATTTCCTTTTATTGGGTAGGTAGTGAAGGACATAACGAGCAAACCATCAGTTTTTTCATAAAATGGTGTGTCTTCTGGCTTAGCCACCTTCCTTATTGTCGCACGCAATCAAAGAAAACTGTAATTTATCATCAAAATGATTTTCTACGAAAGATCTCAACAGACGATTGAAGGAATCATTCAGAAGAAAAATTATCTTCTTCTAAATAGGTCAATGCATTTTATTTACTATTTTGCAGACATCGACGAGTGTGAGACAGAAAAGCATCACTGCGACTCCAATGCTTTCTGTAACAACACTAAAGGCTCTTACATTTGTACATGCAAACCAGGATATAACGGAAACGGCGTTAACTGCACAGGTAAGATAAGGAAACGAAAACCGTCGGCTGAAAGCATAACCTGAAACCATTTCTATTTAACGAACGTTTTCGAGTTCCATTAAGGTGTATGTTACATCTTTAGGGGTTCTTTAAAATAGTAAAAATATGAAAGAATCTGATAGGCTGCTTGTGAAAGGCTCCCTTGTCAGAGTTTGGGGTGCATTAATGCGGCGGTGCCGTCAGCTGGTGCCGTTGAAACCAGCGATAAGAATAGTGCGATTTCACAGTATTTTCAAGTTTACTGCACAATCAGTAAATTAGTGGTGAGGAGAGAAGAATACCAGAACAATACTATAGATTCACTTTGTTTTAAATCGCTGGTTAAAAATTAAGTGGACCTCTAGAGCCTGTGTGTGTGTGTGTGTGTGGGGAGGGGGACTGCACCCGTCGCACCCCCCATCCCTACGGGCCTGATCTAGGGTCTTTTAAAACAGTTCAACATGAAAGGGCTCGTTGTCATCCTGGTAGCAGGCAAACTTGTCCGAGTTTGGGGTTATTATGGCTCGAACCGGCGAAGCCGATGAAAAGAATGGGGTAATTCTCCAGGTCTATACTTAACGTTTTAAGAATATTAGACTGTAAAACAGTCCGTATTTTTGCGTATTCAAGTACGCGCGAGCAGTCAAAAATAAGGTCTGGAAAAAGGCTGAAAACAGAGAGCGAGACTAGGGAGAGACGCTAAAAATACTCGCTTAACACGCCCGTAGGGCGTGTGAGGCTCGCGCGCTTCACGCGTGCAAGACTCTTACGCCACGCTTTACCGATTTCTTTACTGATTTTGAGAAAAAAAAACGACTGTTTTGCAGTCTATAAGAATATTTGTATATTCGACAAACAATCATTAGCCCGATACGCAGTTTTCGTAACAGCTTTTCTGGGTGTTTATTGGTCGGTTGCAGAAATTATTACTGAGGTTGGCTCTAGCCATTTGATGGGCTCCTGCTCTAGCCTGAGTATCAGGCCTTATTCTATAGGGGTTGCCGGAGAGGAGATTTAATTTTTAAGCGAATGAATAGGAATGATATATCTGGGGAGGGGAAAGGGAGGCAAAAGGAGATAAAGAATCATTAAAAAAAATATGATAAACCTAAAATTGTCGGTTCCGCCACACTTGAAATTCATTAAGACATGCTAATTGCCACGTGAATTTTTAAGTAATTTAAATCATTCTTTAATAGTTTCAGAATTTATGACTGACTCGCAGATTTTGAACAGCAGTAATTACTATTTTCATCATTTGGGCAATTTTCTGGAGACTGCAGTTGGGAACAATTCTCACTGGATGTTGTGCTGGCGTGCTACATTGCATGGCTGGAATGTCGGTCAGTTTCACAGTCGCTGCGATGGAAAGAAAGACACTGTTACCATCATAAGGAAAGGCAAATTCATCTTTGGCGGATACACGGATATTCCTTGGGGTAAAAAAAAACTAATTCCCTTATTTTATCCTCTTTTTTTACTTCAATGTAACAGCTTTACAATTCTGATCTACTTGCACTGCTTATTAGAATTTAACTCCTTTTTTATAAGGTTGAAACGTCACTCTTGGTTTGTCACCTTGTAATGATGGTCAAGTGTTTTTGTGTAATGAACCTAGTTACCTTAGCTTTGCCAGCGTGGGTCTTAACGTCAATGGGTCTGGTCGCCCTTATTTTTAATTCAAACTGAAAACAAGAAAACGAATTTTTTTTCTTGAGCGAGCCATGCTTAACTCAAGGTCTCGGTGAATTCCACCCATCCCCAGCAACTTTCGTTAAGGCTTCGATCCATCTGTGATGACAATAAGGTTTCCTTCAAGGGATGTGAAGTTTCTTCCTTCCTTTGCGCGTGAGTTGTGATAGGCCTGTGAATGGAATCTGACAAACATTGGATTGCACAGACTTGCAGATCGTGCCATTTCAAACGCAAAGAAGCTAAATGTAGTGATGCCGGTGAAAGCATCAAATTTTTGTTACGGCAGCTACCGACCCGTTACAGTGTGTGTCAAGGATGTGTCCCGCCTAAGAGAATATGCACAGCGAAACCATATATTTTTTATACGGACAGTCAGTAAAGCCTGGCCAAGTGTCCTTGTCGTGGTGGGCCAACAAGATTGTCCGTAATAAAACGGAGTCCGCATGTCCGTATGTCTAGTATCGATCCAATAGTTCTCATTTACACGTAGAGCAGAATCAGTTTATTACTATTCTGAGAAATCTCCAGTTATTAAGTTTGGTAACCTCATAAGTTATCTCACCACTAAGAAATAATTGCGTTAAAAGTGGAACGCTTGCTAAAAAAACCTGAATCCTTCGGTTGACTCCCCGATCATTCAATAGGGCTATTGCCAGTTACCTTTACCTCAATTGTATTAATAGATATTAGTTTAAATAAGAAGGCAAAAGCAAAGTGAACTCTGGTGGCTATTGAAAAATGACGTCATTTTTAATCGTGATGATGGGCTAATATGGTCAGTAATAAAATTAATTCAAACTTGAAATTCATTTTTTTTATTGAAGCAAACCCGAAAGCATATATGACAATTTATTATTATTGTTATTATTATTATTATTATTATTATTATTTTATTTATTTTACGCTCTTTTGGTTTCTCAGAATCCAGTGGTGGCTATATCGCTACTTCCGAAGCGTTTATTTTTTCGCTGAACAATAATGAAGGCTTGGCACCGTTTGTGAGCAAGGTGAAGAAAGAATACTCAGGAAAGGCAATTTACAGTGGGTCATATTATGGTCCACGTTTTGGCCTGGATGTCTTCATTAAAGATAATGCCGACAGTAACGACAAGTCATTAGCACGTTTGGGTTATCGCTACTCTGCTCCACCTGCAGTGCAGGACCGGGACACAGTCCTGGCCGGGACTGAGTACTTCTCACCTAATGAGGTGGAGGTATTCTATCTTGACCCATCCCGCTAAATACAAGATAACACAAACTATCATATTTATTGCTATTAAATCTGAGAGAGAAGCAATGGAAAGTTTAATATAACTCAGTTTAAACTTCTTATTAATTGCTGTTTAAATTATTGATTTTTTTTTTTGTTTTGTTTGCTTTTTAGTTTTTTTAGAATCCCTCAGTATATATTCAATTGTCTGAAATCTGCTGTTAGAATAGTTTGCCTATAGTTTGTTTTAGGATTTTAATATAGCTAACTATTTAGGGCCGGTAAAGGCTTGGGATTTAGCAATACGTACTACAAGGTAAATCTCTTGCTAAAGCAACTTTCGCCAGCCATTTTAAAAGGCAGCATGCACTGCTCATCACACAAACATTTTTAAAATTAGTTACCCGAACGATTGCAGCGTTATTTTTACTTATTTCATGATTCACACCTTTTATTTTGTTATTCAACAACCTTTCTTTAACGTACAAACCTCTTGAATATTCAACAAACTGAAAGTCCTGGAAGGGCTTGAACGTAGCAGGGAAGAGCGGGGACAAATGGCCACCGCGTGACAAAGGTCGATAAGAGCGTTAGGGAAACCAATTGTGCTATCCAGTGAATAGTGATTTAACTGGTGGATAGCGTTGTCCACCTTTTGAACAACTGGGGCCTGAAGAAGATATAAAACAAATTTCATTTTAAAAAAATTAAAACTTTTTACACTTGAAAAAGTCGGCCCAATTTCTTCAATTTTTTATCCATATGTCCATCCTTGCCATTCTTAACAACAGAGAACAGGGAAACAGTTTCATTGCCAATAATAAAGTCTTAAACCACGAAACTGAACCATGACTATTTGAAATTACATGTTTTAACTCTTGAAAAAGATTGAAAAGAGCATGACATTGGCCCTTTAAATTGAACTGGGCTATGAAAACAACTAAGCGCGTAGTTTTTGTAAAAAATAAGCAGTGCTTCTTGTTGTAACCGATTATTGGTTCGTCTTCTAACAGTTAATCATGATCCATTTCATCGAAAAAAAAAATGGTATAGGCTTTTGGGGTTGAAAAATGCGGATAAATCATTCATGTTATCAGTCCACTTATAAACTTACTGCAGGACCCCATAACCCCGAGTCCTGCTCACTGAAATAGGGCTTCACTCCTCCTCTCCCCACCCCTTCCCCCCACCCACTCTTTTTCGGCGTTAAGACAACCTAGACCTTTTATCCTCTACAAGTATTGTACATCGAGGGAGGATAAAAAGATGTCGATGTATTTTAAGCTCAATGTCTGTATAGGTAATTAAGTTTGTGTGTATTAATAGGAGTTAAAGCAAGGGTTAAATAGTTAGGGACGCTATACCTGACCTTCTCCTTAAGGGACGAAGATCAAACGCAGAGCCTGTGTCTAAAGGTTGAATTGTTTATACTCAAAGTTAATAGCGTTCACTTTACAGGAAGTGGGTATAGTGTTCTTTAGATTAAAGTGACATTTCATGTAGTTTTTAAAGAGAAGTTTTGTGCGTAAGATCAGGCAACACGTTTTCTCTTCTTCTTTTCGCTTTAAGCTGATCAAGACATTTCATAACACCATATGGCAAGAGATAAAAACAAGCGCTCGCTGATACCAGTCAGTCATTATTTATTTGATTTCTGGAAAGAAGAGTTACGCGACGAGTTACGGAAAGGGAGGCATTAAGCCGATCCCGTATACCAATGTAATTTTGTTTTTAGATCTCACTCTGTCTTCCCCTGACAGAGATCTGAGCACTAAATTAATCACACACCCTACTCTGGGTCTCGCCGAAAACACATGAATAGTGACTGAATATGAGTATAGGACAGAAGCATTTGCCCTAGCTTGGATTCCGGCAGATCGATGAGGATATTGATTTTGCCGTTTAGGAGGGTGGTACTGCTTAAAGTAGGGCGGTACCGCTCGAGGTAGATCGCTTCATTTCGACCCTGCTGTTTAACTAGTTTCCTAACCTAACCCTAACCCTGAAGCCCCAAGATGCACATACAAATTCTCCAGACTGATCTCCATACATTTCTTTTAAAAACAGTTGAGAGAATTTGGATTAAGATCAAGGCGTTCTCCGTTTGGTGATCAATTTAGTAATTCTCATAACTTTTACTGTTGATGATCTGCTGATGTTGTTAGGACAAAATTGATGTTGGTCACTCTTGAGACCTAAAGGGTAAATAAGAACAGAATCAAAGAGAAAACAGGAGGGTAATTGTGTCGGCAATTTAATGAATCTCCTATTTACTCACGACAGTTTATTGCATGTTGTACTTTATGGCTAATAAGTTGAATTCTTACTAAGGATAGATTGAATATAAACTAGCTGGATTTTTGAAAGCTAACGAACTGAATTGTAGCCTCTTGATTGAAGAAAGCCAAAACGCAAGTTTCTAAATTATTGCGTCTGATAAGCCAGAAAATCACACTAAGAACAGTAAGAAAGGAAAAGGAGCGAGAATTGCGAAAATAGAGGGAAGAGGGAGAAAGGAAGGCGGAGAAGAGAAAAGACAATAGTTCCACTCTTAGTTTTTATATGGGGTATTTACTTGGAGATTCTGTACTTTCTGAAACAAAAAAAAGTGCGGAATGACAAGGGCTTTTGGGCCTTTCAAAAATCTAGCTAGATAATAGACTGGAGTATTTTAATAATCCTTTAGTAGAATAGCCAAAAATTTCAAAAGTAGTGTTGTATAGATAGATCATGTAATAGTCTTATACTTTTGACCTCGCTGTGATAGTCATATGGGATAAGATTTACATTGATTCTCTTCGTTGTTTTTTAAACATTAAGTGACATCACCATCTATTGCCAGCGGTTGACACACCTTCTTTGATGACGTTACAAATTAAGGTTTTCAAAAGCAACAAGGTCTGTTTCACAAGCACTTCTCTCTTGTCAGTGTAAAGATTTTGTAGCAGTTCATTTAATAAACGTAACGTTGAGGTGATCCAAGTTCTTGTGTGGCATGTGTGGTAATTATTGAAAATGACATGAGCAAAAAAGAGAGATAGCAAATGTTTATCATCTCCTTGTACTCTGTTGATAGCTGTGTCTTTCTTGGTGGCCTGGGCTAGTTCCGTGGTCACTAATGAACAATAAAAGTTTCGTACGATGTTACTCCTGTTGCATGATTGATGTGGGGTTGGACGATAGCCGTTCATTATTTTTTGGATGGTCATCAGGGGGGTAGCCGGGATTTGTCTAGAGGTACGCACAATTTTCCAAATCCTCCTCCCCTCCCCTCTCACAGCAACGTTTTCATTTAATGCTTTATACTGATGAACAGTTACAATAAGCAATCACAATTTGCCGTATGTCCTCTTTGAATTTGTGTATCCTGCGGCTTGCTACCATCTGCGCCTTTCTTCCTGCCTTTTCTCTAAAATGTGTCCACCACTCGTCGTTTCTCTGGAAACCGGTGGTGAGGCCTACTTGCAGACGTTGGAAAAACAAAACAAAACAAACAACAGCTCGAAATTGGGCCTCCTGTCCAAGCTGATTAACGAGTGTATAGCTATAGTTTTCAGACGCGACAAAACTGCTTAATTTGTCGTTTACTGTTCATCATTATTGATACAAAAAACAGTAATTTCGGCAAGGGTCCTTAAATAAAACTTTACAAGCACAATTTACAAGTGTATTATTTTACTGTTTTGATTGACGTTTGACTGTTTCTTAATCCTTAACTACACAAATGCGAGGTGGCCATCACCAGAATTCATCATTTGAGTGTGAAATCTCACTGCCAGTCGTTTCGAGGGCCCCAATTAGGTTTCTCGGGACCCGGGATTTACCTTATTTTAAACTCGGTATTCAGGATTTGAAAGCAAAATCGGGGCGAGTTTCAGGATTGAAAGTATGCGCAGGAGGTGGGATGCCAAAAAAAACTCCCAAGATTACAGGATTGTACGAAATTTTGGGTCGGGATTAAGAACCCTTCTGGGAACCCTCCGTTTCCATGGTAGGGCTATGAACGGACGGACATTCCGGCACATGAAACCAGGTTACCTAAAAAGGGGTTCCTTTTAATAATTCTACATATACAGAACTCCACTTACCGTCGCAATCCTCGCAACACACCTTCACAATCTTTCATCTATCTTTAGTCGGTTAACTGCCAATAGTATAACCCTTGTGGCACGAAATAGGAGAGTTTATTTTTGCAGATTGGCGATTTTTTGTGTTTTGCGGGAACTAATTGTGGCGATTAGGACAGATTGGTTTCTCTTGCTGGGGATTAATTTTTGCGATTTTCAGAACCCAGTACCCAGCATTGATAATATTTTCGTTTTTATTGAGTACGTGCAACAGAAGTACATATTTTCAAGCAATAAACTTGAATTTCAGTTGTGATTGAACAGAGACGATTTCTTAGTGCTGTATTTTTGTGTAGCGAATTTAAGTTAGAGAATATTTAGTCTGGAGTAAATTTTTGCGGGAAAATTTCTTGCGGTAATTTTCATTCGCGGGAACTTATTTTTGCGGATCGCCGGAAAAACCGTAAAAATTAGAACCGGCAAAAATTTCGCGCCACACGGTAGGCTAATCATGGCAGTGGGTCAGAGTTAGCTAGGCTGTGGGTGATGATAGATAGGTTTTGGTTGTGGAGGTAAACACGGGCAAAGAAAGAGCCGTAACAGCTGCAGTAGATGGAAGACTGTTACTTGCATTGTAGGCATCAAAGCGGGTAAAAAGTTGTATGTCATACTATGGGACTTGCTGGTACAGGAGGAATTAAGAGATAACTCACTAGGAAAGGGCAAAGCGACTTAATTATGTTGGATCTTATAAAAAAGTGAAAGATCTTTAAGTATGTTCTTCACTCTTGCGTTGACAACTTGTATTCCACTTATGTGTTATCTCTAGTTAGAAAAAAACAAACTTCTCGAATTAATTCTGGGTGAGGAACAATAGGGTTAATTTCTTTTACAAGTTAATTGTAAATTGTAAATATATTTTTAGTCTATCGATTTTTTTTTAAAAAAGTGGCTTGAAAAAACTTAATTAGCGGTCTGACGGTGCACCCTCCAAAGCGATGAAACCGCAAGTGCGAATAAACGACTCCGACGAAGAAATGAATCCAGAAATGAGTCCAGAAATTGGCAGACGAAAGAAATATAATTATGCAAATGACCTCGTAAAGATTCAGGTCTGTGGAAGTTTTCATATGCAAGCTCATCAGCTGGCTGATACTCGGTGAGAAGTTATACTCAAACTTATAGAAGTTTGTGTGGACACGCTTAGTTGTTGATGCCAGCTCTCTAAGAAGCACCAATACTCCCGGGATGGGCTTAACAAAGATTTTTACGGGGGGGGGGGGTGGGGGTAGATGAATCATAATGGCATCGAACAAAAGGAACACTACGCGAAGAGGAGGAGTTGAATATCAATTACTGTGTAAAGTTGCCCTGTGAAGTTTCTATTTGCAGTTTCTTCCAGCTGAATGTCCGAAAATCGACGTTGATTCAATCTTTAACAAACTACTACAAGCTGCTTAAACGTTTTATTGCGGTTTACATTGTTTTCTCCCCCAAGTGAATAAGTATTTTAATAGGAAACCATTAGCTCCAAATTGCTTATCAATTTGTCTGCTCTGAATCATAAAACTTTTATAGGAACCATACCGCAACAGCTCAAAATATTTTAGGTCTTTTATAATAGTATCCCACACATTGCTCAAGACTTCGCAACTTGAAATCTTTTGATGGTCTTCTTCAATGTATTCATACATTTATTGAACAGTCTTGAATAAAATTTCAGCCGAATAAATAAAAGAAAACCGAAGATTTGCTGATTGGTAATAAACAGCAGTATAATGTTAACAAATATCCTGCTCCGCCTTTTTTTTCTGCGTCTCCAAAATAAATCGACTAGAGGTGTCTTATTACTGCATTAGTTTTAATTCTGTTGTTGAAGAAATTCATTAAATACTTCGTGCTCTTTCGAGACGCCTTCCCGAATGGGTTCCTGCCTTTGCACAGAAGTCTAGGTAAGTAAGAACTCTAGGTTTCTTCTTATAAGTTAGTCATAAAGTGGAAATTTAATATCATATTTTCAAGAAGTTTAGCAACCTCGCAATACGAGCTCTAAGCGTTTCCATTTGAGACAAAACACCGTTCTGTTTCGACGACGGCAACTAGGACGCCAGAGAAGCAACTCTGCCGCATTACACTTTTTTGTACATTTCTAAGCCGTCAATGCACGACTTCGAAGTAAAATTGCCTAATTTCACCGCTTTATGGAGGGCGCAGACAGACGACGTCGAACTTTCTTTCAATATTTTCTGAACTTGGCGATGGCTCTTAGGAGTTCAACGACAGGAGAGTTCGCTTATGTTTGACAAACAAAGGGATTTGCTATAATCAAGCTGAAGTGTGGAACTTCTCAGCACTTCTTAAATAAACTTTTTCGCTGCCGTCGGGAGCTCAGACATGCGAATAAGATTTAATTAAAAAAAATTTCCAGATACTTGTCTCCTCTTGTGGTGCAATGAAAGAATAGAAATGAAAATTCTCAAGGAAATTTACAAAAATGTGCGCTAGCCGCAGGGGCACCCAACGATGGTTTCCTCCTAAAAACATTGAAAGCCCATTTTTGACTATTTAGAGTAATTTTATATCTTTAGAAATGCATTTTAAGCGGCACTATAAAATTTTTATCTGTTCGGTCATCCACGGGGAACTTGAGTCTTTTCTAAATTACAAGGGCTTCAGTATTTTTCCCGAAAATTTTAGAAGCAGTTCAGTGTATTACGAAAGTGACAATTTTTCTGATTCTTCTCTCCATCACCTATTTTAATCCGAAAATTTTGCGTTTCCTTTTTTTTTTTTGCGAAAAATAGCCTAATCGGGGAAGTAAAATTTGAAAAGTTCAGAAAGTCGTAGTGAATTTATTAGATAAGCTTCGAAAATTCAACATGAATGCAACGGTTATCAAGAAATTTTTAGCCGTCCTCAAGCTATAGAAAATTATAGGCAATATTTGCTTCTCTGAACAGACAACAGTTGTTGGGTGCCCCCTGGTTAAGTGCGAGCAATGGCTACATACATATCATATAAAAAGCATATTTCAAAAACTGAGAGAAAAGGAGATAGAACTTTTTTAATTAGTTAACTATTTTTACGTTTCTTTACAAATAGCATAATGAGATAAAGCTTTAGAGAGCATATATCAAGAAATGCAAACAAAAAAGGTCGAAATATTTTTCAGGTATTTTCTCAATCAACATTGGGCAATTAACCATATTCAATAGTCATTTTTTTCTGAAAGTCTTCAGCGTAAAACACCTGAAGTATCTGGAGTAAAATGACATTAAAAATGAATTAAGAAGGTAAACTATTGCAAATTTCTTAACAATTTTTCCTGAAAAATACTTTCTTTGTCATGATTTAGCTTTCAGCAACTTTCAGCAAAAAATCATGACCTCTTGTGGCCTGTCTTTAGTGCCGTAGTGACGAATGTGCTTGAGAAGAAAATATATCAGCTTATAGGACGTGATACAATGATAGGGCATCGAACAGAGGAAAATTATGAGAGACTCAATAAGAAACGATAACAAGTGAACTCTTCATTTGATTGTAAATGTTTAGCACGAAATTACTAATTGGGCCCGGATACCTAATAAAATTCACGGCTCCTATACTGAAAAAGGGAGGGGCACTTTACGTGTTCATCCGTGCCACGAAAAGGTCTGGCCGTCTGCAGAGCAAAGGCAATACTTTCACCCAGTTATTTCAAGACTCCTAGTATTGGTCCGGCCTATAGGATAGACCTCGCGGCCTCCTGCTCTGCAGTCAAGTGCTTTACCAAGTTAGCCAATGGCCTGGTTCTGAAAAGGTACTATGTAAAATCTGCGGGACTGCGATATGCATTAAGAGGAACTCAAGGCTTGCGTTATCGGAGAAAAAGCCGAATTCCATGCTGCCAAATATAATAATAAGTAAGGCTGGATAGGTGTCAGGTGGTGTTCTTTATATGTGGTAAAGTATATATAGTAAGAGTGGTACAGAATATGATATAGTTAATATAGCAATAACGCCAAAATGGTTTTAATTACCTATTTGCCATGTGGTATTTCCACGATAGATTGTTATAAATGAGCAACCTTAGATATATTTGACATTTTTTTTCTGATTGTGTTCTAAGGAGATGTAGCCGGTCCAGGTATATGGTAAAATATACTCGGAAATCAATTTGGTAATCTAACGTTTTTCTGACGTCGCGCGGTAAATGACAACTTGAGCTTAAGATTTCTTGACATAGCAATCTTTATTTTTGAATACATGAGTCTCTGAAAATGCATTCTGCTGTATTTTCTGTCTATTTTGGTTTATTCCATTGGGACGGATCAAAGGGAAAACATCGTTGGATGTACTACATCGCCAAGCTAAGCAAGCGTAAAACAAAAGTGTTGTAAAATATACCTTGTGGGAAAAAATATCATTTTTCACTATTTCCAAGACATCTGGTTGATTATTTTCCGCTCTTAAAAGTCATCTACTTATTACATATTTGTGGCTTTACGTGGGTTTGGCAAATTTTCCATGAAAGAATAAAAATAAGAATTATGCAGGTCTTGGAGGCTGCCTGCTGAGGTGGATCAACATCTGCTTTTATCAACATTATTCTTCATATCTTACTCAGCCTTATCAGGAGCCCATCATGGGCTCCTGGCCTTATTTAATAACTGTTTAGTAAAATGCCAGAATATATTGTTTCTTTATAGGACTCGTTACTTAAAATCAAATCGAGATGAGTGTGCTGGAAGTTCACATTGCCGACTGCAATTCAAAATCTTCTGGAAAAAAAGTAGTGGCTTTGAGATCATTTAAAGTTCCTCTGAGATAACATTTCATGACGAATTCGAAATTATGAAGACTTTGTCGGTTTGGTGATAAATTAGCCTTTTTAAGTCAAAATGTATTTTACTTTTATGTTCTCGATGATTAGACAAAAAAATAGAGATAGGAAATTTGGTGAGGAATATTAGGCTTGTTCTTGAAGTTAATCGTAAATCGTAAATACATAGTTTAGATACGATGTCGTTTTTAATTTGTTTGGAAAAAAACTTAATTAGCTAAAAGTCTAAAGGAACCACAAGTGCGAATAAATGACCCCCATGAAGTTAAATCTCTTGGCGGATGAATAGATAAAGCCCAGAATTTGGCAGATTTAGGAAAAGATAATTATGCTTTAAATGGCCTCGTTAAGACTCAGCTCTCAGTGTCAAGTTTTCGAGCTTATACTCGGAGAAAAGTTAAAGTTCGAAGAAGAGATAAGACTTTGTGTGGACACGCTTAGTTGGTGCATCTCTACTTCCGGGGGGGGGGTAATCAACAAAGATTTATAAGGGGAGGTAACTGATGAATCCATTATGCCATCGAACAAAAGAAACAAGAGGAGGGGTTGAATATCAGTTACTGGTGAAGTTTCTATTAGCAATTTCTGCCAGCTGAATGTCCGAAAATCAGATCCGCCATCGATTTAGGACCGTATTGACGTTGATTCATAATCTGAACAAACCACTAGCTGCTTAAAAACTTTTTACCGCGGCTTTCATTGCTTTACAGTGAATAAGTATTTTTTAAAGGAAACCATGATTAGCTTAAAATTGCTTATCAATTTATCTGCTCTGAATCATGATACTTTCTAGGAACCCCTCAAAATATTTTCGGTCTTTTGTTATTAATACGGATCGGCGCACACATTGCTCAAGACCTCTCAACTTGAAATCTTTTGATGATCTTCTCGCATGTATTCATACTTTTATTGAATAGTCTTGAATATAATTTCAGTGAATAAAATATCTATAAAAAAAACCGAAGATCTGTTGATCGGTAATAAATAGCCGTATATTGTTAACAAATATCTAGCTCCGTCTTTTTTTTCTGCTGCTAAAATAAATTGACTAGAGGTCTCTTTTTCTCGCACTAGCTGCTTTAATTTTCTACCAAATGTAATAAATAATTAAGGCTGGATAGGTGTCCTCATGTGGTGGAGTCCTTTATATGTGGTAAAGTGTAAATAGAGTGTGGTATAGAACTTGATATAGCATAGCAATAACGCCAAAATGTTTTAACTATTTGTGATGTGGTATTTCCACGAGAGATTTTCATTAATGAGCATATTTGACTTTTTTGTTTGTGTTCTATGGAGGGTATATGCATATGGTGAAATATACTTTTAAATCAATTTGGTAATCTAACGTTTTTCTGACTTAAGGTCAGGCAATAAATGACAGATTTCTTTACATGGCAATCTTTATTTTTGAATACGAGTCTCTGGAAAATAATGCATTCTGCTGTATTTGCTCTCTATTTTGGTTCATTCCATTGAGACTAAGAAAAAAAATCGTTTGATAGAAAGTACGTACTACTTCGCCAAGCAGACGTAAAACAAAAGTGTGGTAAAGTATGATTTGTTATAGGAAAAAAAATCATTTTTCACTCTTTCCAATTAGACGCCTGGTTGATTATTACGTAGATGCACTCTGAAGGTTCATTGCCAACCTTGATGCATTGCGCCCCGCGAACACAATTGCCGAATTTCGTGTTACACGAACTTTCTGATCATAGTAAAAGGCTTGATTCGTTATGGTCTTATTTCAAAGCAATACTGTTCATATTTTTCATTTGCTTATTGTAAATACGTTCCCTGTTTATCTTTTCATTTTTTTGTACATGGGTTTGCCGTTGTCGAACGGATAGCCAAAACGGCTCAGGCTATCCGTTCGAACGACTCAGGACTATCCATTCGAAAACTTCATCCGTTCGAACCGTGTACTGTGCGATACTGATCCAAAACAATTTCACTCGTGCCGTTCGCGACGAACTTGTCAAAAAATGTTAATAATTCTTTCAAGCGTTGTTCAACATTACCTCATGAATTGTTACGGTACATTTTCGAGGGTCTCAATGGGGTTAACCGATAGGCGTAAAACGGCCAATAATTTAGTCGATAGCCGTAAAAATTGAACAATTTTAACCGTTAGCCGTAAATAGGGTAAAAAAAAGTTAACCGTAAAAGAAATTGTTCCCTAGATTTGCTACTTTTAAGGAAGGTACTAACGCTCACTTATGGTTGCGTTTTTTATTTCGCCGCTAGTGTGGCTCCGTACGCACGTTAGGTAAAGCGCCTTTTAGGTAAAGACCAAGACCCATTTCCATTTCCGCCGTTCTCTCGGAGAACTATTTTTTTTTCCATAGCGAAAGTGTGGCTTCTTGCTGGGGATTAATAGCGGAGCTCCGCGCGCGCGAAGCGCGCGCGCAGCGGAGCACCATGGGTAAGAAAATTTGGTAAACTATCCCTCCGAGAAAATTTGGTTATGACGTAGCGTACGCCCACCCGTACACACACTTCATGTAAGCCGATGTCAAATGTCACAATAGATCTTGCACAACTTGACTAGCCTCTTAGTTATGTAAGCCATCCGTATGAGTACGATTAGATTGACAGCTGTCAAAATCAGACATCCGCTGACAATTATCACATGACCGTCTCGCGGGCTCAGATAAAAGACCAGTCGTTTAGCCCCTATATATAAGCTAATATAATCTGTCACACCTACCAATTCAACATAAAAACGAAACTACGCCGGGCAAGGCTGTCAGTTGGCTGACAGTCGTTTAAAGTTACATTAGCAAGCCAAATTAAGGTCAATTGACAGCTGTCAAAATGGGACATGTGCAGACCACTATCAGAAAACGAATAACGTGGGCTCAGTTTCGCTCAGGTACACGATCTGGTATTTTCCACTACATGTCTGTTAATTCGAATATTCGCCATTCTAATGAAGGTTAATTGACAGCTATCAAACTAGAGTATACGCTGACCATCATCACCTTAGTGGATCGCGGGTTCCTTTTTCTATCCATTGAGGTCACGTAGTGTTTAAAGTTTTGCGCTGATATTTTATTTGATCACGGGCTCAATTCGAAGCCCCATAGCTTTGTAGAAAATCTATCCATCCTAGAAAATTCGGCAATCACGTGACCGTACACCGACCACACGACCTTCCGTCCGTCCGCACCACAGGTATACCAATGTTTAATCTCACACTTTCTAGCTAGTTTGGGAGCCTGCAACCTGATATTGTACATCCATGTTTTGATTAATTGACAGCTGTCAAAATATTGTTTCTGCTGACCAGTATCGCCTGACCCTATCGGGGGCTTAGGTATCGATCCTCTGAGTTCGAGTAATTTTTTGAAGGTATCCGCTGACAAGTTGCTACTTTTTAAATGATCGCAGGCCCAAGTTCAATTTTTTTAAAAATGCGTATGAAATAAGTCGTGTTTCATGAGCCGCACTTTTAAAATGTTGATTTCGAACTGACCTCGGACACGAAAATTCAACCGGCTTTTACATTTCCATGCAGGGAAGGCAATCGCGTTTGACTTTTCTCACTGTCACGCGTTGATCACGCTCTACGTCCAATTTTTATGTTCTGATTGGTCAAAATTTGACAGGTGAGTTTATGCGGAAAATTTATGCAGCGTCTGGAAACTTGCTTAATGATAGCTGGAGCTGACAGAGTTTTGTGTCATCTTGTGATGTTTTAAAGTGTCTTTTTCTACTTGGTGCACAAAATGAAATACAGCTGCTATCAAGATTGTTCTGTAATTCGTGGCTGGTTTGTTTATTTCGCTTTTTGTCGACAAATGCACCGCTTGTCAAAGTCATTGGAAATCCGATTTCGGATGGCATCGTTTTCAAAAATGAGCTTACTCACTTGCCCTTGCTTGAGGCGTAAGAGGGTTGAAAAGTCTCAAGCGATTCTGGAACACTTGATGACCTTCAAAAGCAGCATCTCGACTGGTAAGCCTGAGCAATTATTGTCTTTGATGTGTTTTTTTTTTTTTTCGGTTTCCTGAAGTCGAGCGTATGGTTTATGCGGCTTAAGTTTATACACGAGCAATGATCTAACCTACAATAGTATCAGGTTTAAAAAGCCTTTAGACATTTTTTGACCCGCAAATTCAAAGAAAAGGTTCCGAAGATTATTTACTTATGATTTTGGCTGTAAACAGAAAGCTCTGAGCGATTTTCTTGCCTTGAGTTCATCTTGAAAAAGAGCGAACACCGGGAAGCCGGCTTAAAACATAAATAAGCTTATGCTTACCTGACTCATGATTTTCTGAGACACTTTACTCTCAATACTTCTCTTCGTGAATGAAAACTATTGTCTCTGTACATGTTTCACCGAATTAAATTTATTTTATTGATTGCTAGTAGTCCCTCTCGCAATTTTCATCGCTGCACCGGTTGTTTCCAGTCGAACATAAACATCGCATGCAGGAATACTCAAAACGCCGCGAGTAAATATCACTCGCTTTTAAAGATTACACATAACAAAGCCAAACGCAGTTTAATAAATAAAGGGAAATAAAACCTAAACATAACAATTTATCTATCATGTTGAAGCGTAAATGGTAACTCTATTAATCGCACTGCAAATTTGGTGCCTGTCAAAAGTGAGACCCATCCGGCTGGCCGAAAAGTGATTTTGGGAATTTTTTTATCGTTTTCATTAAAAGCCCATAATTATTACCCTGCATATCATAGGACCAGATTTTTCTAACTGAAAAGTCCTGGCATTATAGAATTCTCTTCATGAAAACGTTTTATAATTCAATGCTATAATTTGTTGTGCAAAGGAAGCGCGTGCTTTGATCGTCGTGGATATTGAATGAGTGCAAATTCTATTGCAAAATTGTGAAAAACTGTAGAATTGTAGGTTGAAATAGGGCAAAAAAGAACAAATTCTGTCCGAGGTCTGTATGATAAAAACAAGTGCCTCATAGTACTGTTTACCTGAGACGTGATGAGATAAGTATGTTTAAAAGGCTGGTTTACACGCCACCAGATTCGTCGCCAAGATTTACTAGTAAACTAAACTTGTCGAACACAAAAAATCCGGCCTGATTTTTTTATTTTGGCCTCTCTTTTACACAGAGGAATGCAACGTGTAAATTGGCTGCCACCAAGGACTATCGTGGCGCGAGTGTTTCTTAAAATTATATTTCGGGGTTGTCCAATTATCCATAGTCTCTCAAACGGAGAAATGTTGGAGAGACTGGCGAATACCACATTATGATGCAACAGCTAATGCAAATACAATACACGAATAGGTAGGTCTATTTGTTTTCCAGGCCTAATCTACTGTGATTGAACATGACTGCTATTTTTGGCTGTACAAATAAGACTATTTAATAACTCGATGTAAAAGCTGTTTCACTCTTGGACTGTCAAATTATTTTTCTCTAAAATCACTTAGCCTTTGCCTTAAACGTCAAATAAATGTGCCCTGATCTGTGGATTACAAGTTTATTGTTTGATTTAAATTATGAATTTATTAACGGGGGCTTCGCTTTTAGCCCTGGCTAAATCTATATATTATTTGCGATTTTCAGGAGGTCGTACCCTCGAAACACTAGTGAAACAACACGAAGAGATCTCACTGTTTGTAAAACAAGTTGCCGATAAACAACATTTCCCTGTTTTTCTCTGAAGCTACGGTAGACATTGCCATGCCTAGTCCCTGCACGGCGTCTTCCCACGCAATTTCGGTCAAGGCATTTCGGTGGCGAACACGCTCGGACCACGTGACCCGAAACGCATTAGCCGCGCGAAATAATAAGGCCTACCGACAAGGCAAAACGGCTGACAATGGTTCCGTACAGTCCTTCGCTACCATTAAAAACACTGGACACAGGAATTTTGTTATTGGCCGTTTTCACACTAGAGCTAGAAACGGATTATCCGTCTGAGACTAGCCTGTGTACAGTCGCCCCCTTCCCGACAGACACCCCCTCTCCGATTTTTTTTCTGAGGGGAAGGGGCGGTTGTACACAGGCTATCTGGAACGGATAATCCCGTCTTCAAACTGTCCGTCGAAGTTGAAGGATAAAGTCAGGCGGATTGTTCATGCAAAATTAAAACTATTCCATTTTCAAATTAAGACGTATTACCTATCTGACGCGAATCATCAAACGGATAACCCGTCTCACACGAATAATCCGTCTTTAGTGTGAAAACGGCATTTCTGTTGTAATGAATGTCGCGCCCCGGCCTTGAGTTAGGCGTTCGCGTGTATGCTTTGCTTTTTCACAAAGATTATTATTAAATTGACTATTGACATTTTTATGTGTAAAATAATATTAGAAGTGGAATACTTCATAAAAAGTATGATCTATCAAATGTATATGTTTATTTCATATCCCGAGATGATCCTAAGACCTTTATTTTGCTTTATAAGATACAAAAAATACAGGTTAATAAATATTTAACTTTTTGAAACAAAAGAAGTTAATTTTTAACTTTTTTGCTAACCGTAACTGAAAAAAATTAGCCGATAGCCGTAAAAGAGCCAAAATTTTAGCCGATAATCGTAAATGCCACCACCCCATTGAGACCCTCATTTTCTGCTGAATAGACATCTTTGCTTTCATGACGTTCGCTTATCGTTAGGCGTTTTATTCAAGACTTTTAATACTCAAAAAGTTTCCCGAACAAGTCATGTTTTTACCTTTTCGTATGCAAATATCAAATGCTTTCTGTTCTCGGGATGAACTTTGCCTGTTCGATGTTCATTACCATCATCTCTCTTTACCATTTTCGTGAAAACAATTAAAAGCAGGAGTCCTGTTAAAAGCTATTGCCATCGCACAGACCTGAAAAATAAAAACAGTTCCTTGCGTCTTCACGGCGGCTTCTTTTTGTGTTTTTATGTAGTAAAAAAATACCCAAAAACACATGTTATAAACCTGAATACACGTGAACATTTTGTCACATTACCTAGGCATCTCCCCTCCTGAGCCGTACACTGTATACGTTTTTCAGGTGAACCTGAAATGTCAATGGACTCATCCACTTTGATGAAAAATAAAATTAATTTAATGACTTAATAGGCGAACTGCGCAACCATTTGTTAACAAAAACAACGACGACGCGACCACAGATGACTATTTTGTCTGTTTGCGAAATGCTTGGCAAAAGTGTTGACCAATCCGAGTGCGCCAGGCATTCACACAAGCACGATTTCACAAAAAAAAAGAAACAAACGACCGCGTTGCATCATGGTTGGCACGTCATTACATAATTATTACATATTTGTGACTTTAGGTGGGTTTGGCAAATTTTCAATAGGAAAGAAAAGGAATGATAATTATGCAGGTCTTGCAGGCTGCCTGCTGAGGTGGATAACATCCTCTTTCATCAGCATAATTCTTCATATCTTACTCAGCGTTATTCAATAACTGTTTAGTAGAGCTCCAGGATATATTATTCCTTTATAGAACTCAGTAGTTAAAATTAAATCAAGATGAGTGTGCTGGAAGCTCACATTGCCGACTGCAATTCAAAATCTTCTGGGGAAAAAAAAGTAGTGACTGAGATAATTTAAAGTTCCTCTGAGATTTCATGAATAAATTATGAAGACTTTATCGTTTGGCGATAAATTAGCCTTTTTAGGTCAACATGCGTTTCACTTTCATGTTCACGATGATTACAAAAAGAAATTCACGAAATAATCCGCAGAAATAGGAAATCTTGGTGTGGAGCATTAGGCGTCCTCTTGAAGTTAATTGTAAATATATTTTATATATAAAACGATATTATTTTTAATTTGTTTGGAAAAAACTTAATTAGCCGTTTAAATGAACCGCAAGTGTGAATGAATGACCCCCATGAAGATAAAGCTCTTGGCGGATGAATAGACAAAGTCCAGAATATGGCAGACGAAAGAAGATAATTATGCAAATGGCTTCTTAAAGACTCAGCCCTGGGCAAAAGTTGATTCAGTGTTAAACAAACTACCACAAGCTGCTTAAACGTTTTATTGCAGTTTCCATTGTTTCCTCCCCCCAGTGAATAAGTATTTTAATAGGAAACCTTTTTAGCTCAAAATTGTTTACCAATATGTCTGCTCCGAATCATAAAACTTTTATAGGAACCATACCGCAACAGTTCAAAATATTGTAGGTCTTTTATAATAGTATCGCACACATTGCTCAAGACTTCGCAACTTGTAATCTTTTGATGATCTTCTTGAATGTAATTCATACATTCATTGAATACTCTTGAATAAAATTTCAGCCGAATAAATAAAAGAAAACCGAAGATTTGACGATTGGTAATAAACAGCAGTGTAATGTTAACAAATATCCGGCTCCGCCTTTTTTTTTCTGAGTCTCCAAAATAAATTGACTAGAGGTGTCTTATTACCGCATTAGTTTTAATTTTCTGTTGTTGAAACAATTCCATTAAATCCTTCGTGCTCTTTCGTGACACCTTCTCGAATGGGCTCCTGCCTTTGCACAGAAGTCTAGGTAAGTAAGAACTCTAGGTTTCTTCTTATAAGTTAATTATAGAGTGGAAATATAATATCATATTTTCAGTTTACCAACCTCCCAATACGAGCTCATAAGCGTGTCCATGATTTGAGACAAAATACCGTTCTGTTTCGACGACGACAACGCGTACGCCAAAAAAGCAACTCTGCCGCATTACACTTTTTTGTACATTTCTTTGCCGTCAATGCACGACTTCGAAGTAAAATTGCCTAATTTCACCGTTTAGGGCGCCAGACAGACGACGTCCAACTTTCTTTCAATATTTTCTAAACTTGGCGATGGCTCTTGGGAGTTCAACGACAGGAGAGTTCGCTTATGTTTGACAAAGAGAGGGATTTGCTATAATGAAGCTCCGGAAGTGTGGAATTACGTGAAGCCACTTCTCAGCACTTCTTAAATAAACTTTTTCGCTGCCGTCGGGAGCTCAGACATGCGAATAAGATTTAGTTCAAAAAATATTCAGATACTTGTCTCCTCTTGTGGTGCAATGAAATATGAATAGAAACGAAAATTCTCATGCACTAGCCGCGGGGGCACCCAACGATGGTTTCCTCCTAAAAACATTGAAAGCACATTTTTGACTATCCAGAGGAATTTAAACATCTTTACAAATGCTTTTAAGTGGCACTATAAAATTTTTATCTGTTCGGTCATCCTCGGGGAACTTTAGAGCCTTTTCTAAATTACAAAGGCTTCAGTATTGTTTCCCGAAAATTTTAGAAGTAATTCAATGTAATACCAAAAGTGACATTTTTTCTCATTCTTCTCTCCATCACATATTTTGATCCGAAAATTTTGCGTTTCCTTTTTTTTGCGAAAAATAGTCTTATCGGGGAAGTAAAATCTGAAAAGTTCAGAAAATTGTAGTGAATTTATTAGATAAGTTTCGAAAATTGTACATGAATGGAACGGTTATCAAGAAATTTTTAGCCGTCCTCAAGCTATAGAAAATTATAGGCAATATTTGCTTCTCTGAACAGATAACAGTCGTTGGGTGCCCCCTGGTTAAGTGCTAGCAGTGGCTACATACATATTATATAAAAAGCATATTTCAAAAACTGAGAGAAAAGGAGATAGAACTTTTTTAATTAGTTAACTATGTTAACGTTTCTTTACAAATAGCATAATGAGACAAAGCTTTAGAAAGCATATATCAAGAAATGCAAACAAAAAAGGGGGAAATATTTTTCAGGTATTTCATCAATCAACATTGGGCAATTAACCGTATTCAATAGTCTTTTCCTTTCTGAAAGTCTTCAGAGTAAAACACCTGGAGTATCTAGAGTAAAATGACATTAAAAATGAATTTAGAAGGTAAACTATTGCAAATTTCTTAACAACTTTTCCTGAAAAATACTTTCTTTGTCATGATTTAGCCTTCAGCAACTTACAGCAAAAAATCGTGACCTCTTGAAGCCTGTCTTGAAGCCGAAATCGTCTTTACTGCCGTAGTGACGAATGTGCTTGAGAAGAAAAAATATAAGCTTATAGGACATGATAAAACGGTAGAGCCATCGAACGGAGGAGACTGAATAAGAAACGAAAACAACTCTTCATTTGATTGTAAATGTTTAGCGCGAAAGTACTAATTGAGGCCGGACACCTAATAAATTTCACGTCTCCTATACTGGAAACGGGAGGGACACTTAACGTGTTTATCCGAGCCACGAGAAGGTCTCGCCGTTTGCAGAGCAAAGGCAATACTTTCACCCAGTTATTTCAAGACTCCTAGTATTGGTCCGGCCTATAGGATCGACCTGGCGGCCTCCTGCTCTGCAGTCAAGTGCTTTACCGAGTTAGCTGTAATAGCCTGGTTCTGAAAAGGTACTATGTGAGATCTGCCGGACTGCGATGTGCATTAAGAGGAACTCAAGACTTGCGTTATTGGAGAAAAAGCCGAATTCCATGCTGCCAAATATCATAATAAATAAGGCTGGATAGGTGTCCTCAGGTGGTGTTCTTTATATGTGGTATATGTAAGTAAAAGTGGTACAGAATGTGATATAGATAATATAGCAATTGATGCCAAAATGGTTTTAATTACCTATTTGCCATATGGTATTTCCACGATAGATTGTCATAAATGAGCAACCTTAGATATATTTGGCCTTTTTTTTTTCTGTGTGTGTTCTAAGGAGATGTAGCCGTTGCAGGTATATGGTGAAATATACTCTGAAATCAATTTGGTAATCTAACGTTTTTGTGACGTCACGCGGTAAATGACAAAGTTGAAGATTTCTTTACATGGCAATCTCTTTTTTTTTTTCTTTTGTGAATACATGAGTCTCTGAAAATGCATTCTGCTGTATTTTCTGTCTATTTTGGTTCATTCCATTGGGACTGATCGGAGGAAAAAATTGTTGGATGTACTACATAGTTGTTGTGTAAAGTATCCGTTGTCGGAAAAAATATCATTTTTCACTTTTTCCAAGACATCTGGTTGATTATTTTCCGCTCTTAAAAGTCATCTACTTATTACATATTTGTGGTTTTACGTAGGTTTGGCAAATTTTCCATGAAAGAATAAGAATAAGAATTATGTAGGTCTTGGAGGCTGCCTGCTGAGGTGGATCAACATCTGCTTTTATCTGCAACATAATTCTTCACATCTTACTCAGCCTTATCAGGAGCCCATCATGGGCTCCTTGGCCTTATTCAATAACTGTTTAGTAAAATGCCAGAATATATTGTTTCTTTATAGGACTCATTAGTTAAAATTAAATCGAGATGAGTGTGCTGGAAGTTCACATTGCCGACTGCAATTCAAAATCTTCTGGAAAAAAAGTAGTGACTTTGAGATTATTTAAAATTCCTCTGAGATAACATTTCATAACGAATTCGAAATTATGAAGACTTTGTCGTTTGGTGATAAATTTGCCTTTTTAAGTCAACATGTGTTTTACTTTCATGTTCTCGATGATTAGACAAAAAAAATTCATGAAATAATCCGTAGAGATAGGAAATCTTGGTGAGGAATATTAGGCTTGTTCTTGAAGTCAATCGTAAATCGTAAACTATACATATTTTAATTTAGGTACGATATCGTTTTCAATTTGTTTGGAAAAAAACTTAATTAGCTAAAAGTCTGAAGGAACCACAAGTGCGAATAAATAACTTCCATGAAGATAAAGCTCTTGGCGTTTGGATAGATAAAGTTCAGAATTTGGCAGATTTAGGAAAAGATAATTATGCTTCAAATGGCCTCGTTAAGACTCAGCTCTGGGCAAGTTTTCATACGCGAGCTGATACTCGGGGAAAAGTTTTACTTATAAGACTTTGTATAGACACGCTTAGTCGGTGTCTCTCTACTTCGGGGGGGGGCGGGTAATCAACAAAGATTTATGACTTCGAACAAAAGAAACAAGAGGAGGGGTTGAATATCAGTTACTGTATAATGTTGCCCTATGAAGTTTCTGTTAGCAATTTCTGCCAGCTGAATGTCCGAAAATCGAATCTGCCATCGATTTAGGGCTATTGACGTTGATTCATGATCTGAACAAACTACTGGCTGCTTAAAAACTTTTTACCGCGGCTTCCATTGCTTAACAGTGAATAAGTATTTTTAATAGGAAACCATGATTAGCTTAAAATTGCTGATCAATTTATCTGCTCTGAATCATGATACTTCTATGAACCCTCAAAATATTTTCGGTCTTTTGTTATTAATACGGATCGGCGCACACATTGCTCAAGACCTCTCAACTTGAAATCTTTTGATGATCTTCTCGCATGTATTCATACTTTTATTGAATAGTCTTGAATATAATTTCAGTGAATAAAATATCTATAAAAAAACCGAAGATCTGTTGATCGGTAATAAATAGCCGTATATTGTTAACAAATATCTAGGTCCGTCTTTTTTTTCTGCTGCTAAAAGAAATTGACTAGAGGTCTCTTTTTCTCGTACTAGCTGCTTTAATTTTCTACCAAATGTTATAAATAATTAAGGCTGAATAGGTGTCCTCATGTGGTGGAGTCCTTTATATGTGGTAAAGTGTAAATAGAGTGTGGTATAGAACTTGATATAGCATAGTAATAACGCCAAAATGTTTTAACTATTTGCGATATGGTATTTCCACGAGAGATTTTCATTAATGAGCATATTTGACTTTTTTGTTTGTGCTCTATGGAGGGTATATGGTGAAATATACTTTCAAATCAATTTGGTAATCTAACGTTTTTCTGACTTAATGTCAGGCAATAAATGACAGATTTCTTTACATGGCAATCTTTATTTTTGAATACAGTCTCTGAAAATGCATTCTGCTGTATTTGCTCTCTACTTTGGTTCATTCCATTGGGACTAAGAAAAAAAAATCGTTTGAAAGAAAAAACGTACTACTTCGCCAAGCAGACGTAAAACAAATAGTGTTGTAAAGTATGATCTGTTATTAGACGCCTGGTTGATTATTACTTAGATACGCTCTGAAAAGACTTTGTCGTTTGGGGATAAATTAGCCTTTTTAGGTCAACATGCATTTCTCTTTCATGTTCACGATGATTACAAAAAAAAATCACGAAATAATCCGCAGAAATAGGAAACCTTGGTGTGGAGCATTAGGCTTCTTCTTGAAGTAAATTGTAAATATATTTTATATACGATATTATTTTTAATTTGTTTAGAAAAAAACTTAAATAGCCGTTTAAAGGAATCGCAAGAGTGAATGAATGACCCCTATGAAGATAAAGCTCTTGGCGGATGAATAGATAAAGTCCAGAATTTGGCAGACGAAAAAAGATAATTATGCAAATAGCCTCTTAAAGACTCAGCTCTGGGCAAAACTTTTCATCATATGAGTGCTGATACTCGGAGAAAAGCTTTACCCAAACTTACAGAACTTTGTGTGAAAACGTCTGTTGGTGCCTCTCTAAGAAGCACCAATACTCCCGGGGGGCGGGAGGTACTCAACAAAGTTTGATACCGGGCAGGAACCTTGTACGGGGAGGCTACGACCCGAGGTCAATCCCATTACCCCTTTATATACCACTTTTGTCAGAAATGATACCACTTTCACATACCTAGTTTAGAACTTTGCCAGATAGTTTTTAATTGCTGTAAATACACTTTCTTAAAAGTATGAATGAAATACAAAACCAAAACGATTTCTCGACTATTTTACAGGCATGTGAAGGACATTAATGAATCTGATAGCCCTTTTGGGCCTTTTTATATACTTCAACTAGTAAAATCCCTACCCCTTCATATACGTGAAGCCTAATCCATTATAGGGATCGGAGTACCCCCGGGTAGTCGGGTGCCTCTCTGAAGGGCACCAATGTGGAAGATCTGTCGTGATTGAGCTTGCTGCGAAAGAGAGAATTCATAACTCGAAAAAATCTTAGTTAAAGAAACAAATTTTAATGCTTATTCTAAAATGTTTTAAAGTTTCAGAATCCACATTTCAAGCTCTGTATGATGTCCCTGGCACTTTTCACAATTTGTGTTATATCCCAGATGCATGAAAGTAAGGCTGTTGGTGGGCAATGCAAAACTTCAGAGAGATCAGTACCTGGTAAAGCTCTCAAGGGTCACACCTTCAGAGAGTTTGCAGCGAGGGGCATTGTTGAGTGCCAGAACACTTGTGAAAGAGACCCCAGGTGTGCGAGTTACAATTTTTACATTCCGGGCAAAGTGTGTGAGCTTAACAGCCATACCAAGGAGGAGAAACCTAATCATTTTGTGACGGATGAACTGAGATTCTACATGAAACGTGAAGGTATGAACTCCGTAAAACTTTCTACACCAAAGGCACTCTCAATTGGATCCCTAGATTCTCCTTATTAGTTTGTCCAGCTGGCGGGGCTAAACTTGCTTGCAATACCGGGCCGAGTTTGCACGAGGTTTTGCGAGATACGCAATTCCAAAACGAAACCAGTTAGATTACTCATGAGCCGATATATATGTCGTCAGTAGTATATCGAAAGAAAGTCGTCCTTGTATTCTGCGGATCGATGGCGTACTTGATTAAGAAATAACTCACATTTTCCTTATGCTGTCTGATTTATATCATTAGATGAAGATGAGTGCTTGAAGACGCCACCAGTTTGTGACGTCAACGCAAACTGCAAGAACACGCTTGGCTCCTACCTTTGTTCTTGTAAAGAGGGTTTTACGGGTGACGGTAATACCTGTCAAGGCAAATGATAATAAAAACATTGATTGAACGAAAACGTTAGTGACAAGTATGACCTTTTTATTGCCATTATTTGAAATGGTTTGCTGAGTTCGTAGGAACGCAGTGGTATCACCTTTTTGTTCTCTGTTGTTTTATCTTCAACAATTTGACCACAATTGAGGCTAGTGGGACTTCGTTTGTCGCGGGCTGAACACTTTATAAAAACAGGCGGACATTTTGTACTGTCAAAAGAAATAACCATTAAGAATTGCGCTTTTCTCTGTCGCTGTAGCAGTTTCAACCCATTTTTGTGTCCTTTATCGCCATTTCGCTGCCCCCTGTCGCTTTTTCAAGGCCATTTCTCTTCAGTGTCGAAATTCAGCCTAACAGGGCCTCAAGAAAGTGGCCAAAACAAGTGTAATCAACGGAGACGTTCCTAAGGGTGGGGCTACACAAAACACCACTGTTGTATGGACTTGATGGGTTTAAAGTTTGAAAACAAAAAAAGGGAATGTAAAAATTAATGAGACGATACCATTCATGTTTTTTATCCGCCTAATAAGCCTGCATTGCCAGAAAAACTACGTACGGACAAGTGCTTAAAGCCTTTTCCTCGCCACTTTCATTTAGTCTCTAGCTAGCCTAAATTATGTGTGTTTTCTTGGCCTAAATAAGAATAGTTAGCAATACAAGTACGAATCTACCGTAAACCACGCTAAGCACTCAGACTGAGCTCTGTCGAAATAATTCTGATGCATGCGTTTTCATGGTAAGTTAAACGATAGAACTCAATAGAGCTTAGGGTGCGAACTTCCAAATGAGAGTCGAACTCGAACACGAATGCTGTGAAAAGGATTAGGTAATTATTTGAGCGTTTTCCTATTAAAGATCGCTTCGATAAATCCAAATCGGGGTCGAACTCGAACGGGGCGGACTCAAAAGGGGGGGAAACCGGCAGATTCCTTTACGTTCATCCAGAGATTAATAAAGGAGGTATAGGAAACACATTTCCTTTTATGGGGTAGGTAGCGAAGGAAATAACGAACAAACCATCAGTTTTTCCATAAAATGGTGTGTCTTCTGGCTTAGCCACCTTCCTTACTGTCGCACGCAATCAAAGAAAACTGTAACTTATCATCAAAATGATTTTCTACGAAAGACTTCAACAGACGATTGAAGGAATCATTCAGTAGAAAAATTATCTTCTTCTAAATAGGTCAATGCATTCTATTTACTTTTTTGGCAGACATAAACGAGTGTGAGACAGGAAAATATCACTGCGAGTCCAATGCTTTCTGTAATAACACTAAAGGCTCTTACATTTGTACATGCAAACCAGGATATAACGGAAACGGCGTTAACTGCACAGGTAAGATAAGGAAACGAAAACCGTCAGCTGATAGCAATAACCTGATATTAAACCATTTCTATTCAACAAATGTTTTCAAGTTCCATTAAGGTGTATGTTACATCTTTAAGGGTTCTTTAAAATAGTTAAAATATGAAATAATCTGATAGGCCGCTTGTGAACAGGTTCACTTGTCCGAGCTTGCAGTGTATTAATGCGGTGGTGCCATCAGTTGGAGCCATCGAAACCGGCGATAAGAATAGAGCGATTCTCCAATTCCATACTTAACGTCACAAAAAATATTTGCATATTCGGCAACTATCATTTGCTGGATTAGCCGGTTTTGTCGCCACTTTTTTCCCATTTTTCCATGACTATATTTTGCTATCTGCAGCAAAAATCTCCTCGTGCATCTTTCTGTCATTTTTGTTCACATTTTTCTTTGCTCCTATTAGATTGTACTTGAAACCTCTTAAGGCGCGAAATCAAAAAAGAAACTTAGCTCGATCGTCTGCAGGCTCGCTTTTCCTAGTCCCATTCTTCTTGCCAGCTAGCGCTGGTGGCTCCACCGCCAAAACAACCCCAAACTCGCACAAGTGAGCCTTTTCGCAGACTAGTTTATCGTTTATCTCGCGACTTAGTCGTTACTAAGTTATTCATTCACGACGCTTCAAAGTGCGGACTTCTGGTCTTCACAAATGTGTCCAGTACTTCGCAAATGTGTCCAGTACTAGTGTCGCGGAGTTTCCACAGAGAACTGGAAACTAGCTAGAAGGCCTGGCTTGAGAGGGGGCTTGGCTACTCAGTAAAAAGAAACGGGGACTTGAAAAAACGTGGTTGAAGCAAACGTTGACTTTAAAGATTCGTTTAATTTCTTGTAGTGTTAACAAAAGTTATTTCGTAAGTTTAAGTATTCGCATCCTTGGCGACATGTGGTAGCAGAGCGAGGTTACCGAGGTTATCGAGGTCGTAAACCTCTTGAACATGGAACATGAACGGATGTATTCGTCAGCGTAAAGTTCCGACAAAAAAAGCGACTGAAGGATCGAATTAAGACAAACTCAAACCTTCCTCCAACACGATGTTACTCTGGATGAAAGTGAGAACAAATTAAAGCCAATCAATTACTCCTCAAGTTGGAAGGAAACCTCAAATCTTATAAAGATTTACTGGAACAGCTTCAAGAAATCATTGAGGAAGTGAATGATAGAACTGAAGAAGGATGTAAAAATCCTACGTTCCCCACCATGCTGTCATCACCCCCGATCGAAAAACAACTAAAGTTAGAATTGTCTATGATGCATCAGAGAAAGCCAAAAAAGGATGCAAGAGTCTTAATGAGTGTTTGTACCGTGGTCTTGTCATCTTAGAAGATCTTTGTAGGCTTTTACTACGATTCAGGATTTACAAAGTAGCACTGACAGCAGATATTTAAAAGGTCTTTCTGCAAGTAGGTCTCCAACCTGCAGACCGAGATGTCACTAGGTTCCTGTGGTTTAAAGATCCCACTAAGCCACTGTCCAAGGACAATCTGCAAATTTATCGCTTTACGAGGGTCCCATTTTGGAGTTATCTCAAGTCTTTTTCTGCTTGTTGCCACCATTCTCCATCACTTAGAACAAGTTGGAACTCCTACTGCAGAGAAGATTATGAAACACATGTATGTAGACAATCTTTTAACTGGAGTCAATTCAAGTAAAGAAGCAAGAAGGTATTATTCAGAATCAAAAGAAGTATTTCAAGAATTATCCATGAATCTGAGAGAATGGGGGTCGAACTCGAAAGAATTTCTGAAGTCAATTCCAGAGGCAGGATAGAGTAAAGGACACCACTGATAACGAAAGTACTTGGAATACTCTGGAACACTATTAAAGATCACCTGATAGTCAAAGGTTCAAATTAACCAATAGCATGTTCCTCGAAAAGAGAAGTGTTTAAATCCGTGGCTACAGTGTTTGACCCACTGGGATTCTTTACTCCTGCAACTCTTCAGGATTAACTCTTCCTTCAAGACTTTTGGGCCTCAAAAAAAGAATGGGATGAGAAACTGGACGAAGAGATGCTTCATAAATGGGTGAAACTACAGAAAGAGATAGAATGTATCTCCATGGTAACCATTCCTCGATTCATCGGAAACTCCAACTGTCAGTTGCTGTGCTTTTGTGATGCCTCAACCAAGGCTTATGCCTCTGTTATCTACTTGAGCTCTGATGCTGGTGTTAATTTGCTCTTCTCCAAAGCAAGATCTAGAGTAGCTCCCAAAAGGAAATTAGGAACACCTCGACTGGAGTTTCTAGCAGTGCTTATTGGTGTTCGCATGCTCGACTTTGTACAAGAGCAACTTCAACTCCCTATGGAAAAGAAATTCCTTTGGACAGACAATCAATGTGTTCTTCATTGGATCATGAACAAGAAGCCACTAACATTAACAAATTTCGTTCGGAATCAAGTCAACGAGATCACTGAAACAAAGGACATAAGTTTCCGTCATGTCGAAACCAGTCAAAATCCTGCGGATTTAGCAACAAGAGGAGTCTCAGCGCAAGATCTGGACAAGTGTGAACTTTGGTGGCATGGACCGAAATGGCTTCAGGACAGTGAGAAAACATAGCCAACTTGGGATATCCCAATGATTACTCAAGAAACATTGGAGAAGACTGAAAGTAAAACAAAGGGCCTGAAAACCTTCTATGAAACCTCCAACTTAGCTGGAGAAAACATCAATGAAGGGAAGGTTGAAAGCAAAGATAAGTCAGCATCCTTTGTCACCCCTTCAGAATGGATGAAAAGAAATATTCTTCCCTTCTTCGGCTTCTTCGAATTACAGCGTGGCTATTAAGATTTGTTCAGAAAGCTAGAAAACAGAAAACCAAAACTGGAGAGCTAAAAGCTATCGAATCAAGGAAGCAAAACCTCTATGGATCAAGTTCATCCAGAAGACTTACTTCCCCGAAGCATTACAAAAGAAGGAGAAGGATTACAAAAATCAACTAAGCATTCAACTTCATGAAGATGGACTACTTCATTGTTATGCAAGAATGATTCTCACTGAACTACCTCCTGATGCAGTATATCCAATACGTCTTCCCAAAAGGAGCCACTTCACTTCACTACTCATTAAGGAATACCACCAGAAGCTGTTTCATTCCGGTGTTTCTCATACTTAAGCTCAACTCAGAAATGAATATTGGATTCTCAGGGAAGAGCTGAAGTAGAGAAAGCAATTCATGACTGTGGTATCTGTAAGAGATTTCCAGGTGGACCTTCAAACTTCCATCAATGTCTCCATGGCCCAGGAAGAAAGTAGCACAATCTGCCCCATTCACCTATACTGGTTTACATTATTTTGGCCCTATTTATATTTAAGCTGAAAGTTTAAAAGAAAAGGTTTATGTATGTCTCTTTACCTGCGTCACTGGCAGAGCCATCCATTTGGAAAAAAAAAAGGATATGACTGCTGAGCAGCTCCTGCTTGCACTCAGACGATTTATAGCAAGAAGAGGAAAACCTACACAGATTATACTTGATAATGCCCCACAATTTAAGCTCGCGAAAACTGCCATTGATAAAGCCTGAAAGGAAACAATTTCATACCACGAGGTGCAAAGTTACACTGCCAATGCAACCAAGGAATTGAATGGAACTTTATAGTGAAACTGGCCCCTTGGATAGGCGGTTTTTATGAGAGACTAGTTGGCACTGTTAAGGGAGCTCTCAAGAAATCAATTGGCCAAATCTGCCTGACCGAGAAGAAGCTTGAAACCTTTCTAGCAGAGGCTGTTATTAGTTCTCGTCCACTTGTTTACGTCTGTGAGGACTTCGGTTTTGGATTTTCTCTTACTCCAGCGGACTTCTTATGTCTCAATCCCAAGTCAGGGATTCCGGTAATCGAGATCCATGACCCTCATGATCCAGATTATGGAAAGAAAAGCTCAACTGATAAATTAGTAGAGATTTGGGGTAAAGGTCAGCAACACCTGAATTCACTTTGGAAAATCTGGAAAGATGATTACTTACTTAACCTCCCAGAAAGACGCCAAACACATGCAAAGGGTCCTCGAATTCAAGCAGCAGAAGAGCCTAAGGCAGGCAGTATAGTGCTTTTAAAAGAAGATTTGCCACGTGTGGTCTGGAAAATGGCAAAAATTAGTGAGCTGATGTCAAGCAATGATGGAAAGAACCGGGCAGCCAAAGTTCTTCTTCCAACCAAGAAAGTGCCCCACAGATCCCTAAATCTGCTCTACCCATTAGAATGTGATAGTGGTCGAGAAATTGAAATGACGCAGGATGGAGAACAGTTAAAGAAAACTGAGGAAATTACCTCGAACACTTTGCGTCCCACTCGAGCGGGAGCAATTAGAGCAAGAGAACAGATGCAAAAACTCCTTTCTTCCGAAATAGGAACTTTTCCTGGCTTGGGAGTGCCGCGGAGTTTCCGCAGAGAACTGGAAACTAGCTACAGTGCTTGGCTTGAAAGGAGGCTTAATTTTGGCTACTCAGTAAAAAGGAACGGGGACTTGAAAAGACGTGGTTCAAGCAAACATTGACTTAGATTCGTTCAATTTCTTGTATTGTTAACAAAAGTTTATTTCAAAAGTTTAAGTAATCGCATCCTTGACGACAACTAGTGTAGGTGGGCTAGTAGTTCTCCCGTAGTTGCTAGAGAATAGCATTAAGAGTCTAATTTATGGTTGGTGGGTTTTCCACCAACCATGCAGTCCGCAGTGGTACTAATCTGCCTCTGTGTAGTCGATGTCTGATAGTGGTCACCCACGCTTCTGGAATCGCAATTCGGGGAGTGTGAAAATAAGAGGATGTCGTTTTTTTTTTTTTGTATGCGTCTAACAAGCCTGCGTTACCAGGAAAACTACGTGTGGCCTACTCTGAAATGTCACACGTCTCCACCCCCTAATCCGTGGGGGGCGCGTCTCTCTCCCCCGCGCCCTTCACTGGTTATGGGATGGAGACGAATGACAATTCAGACAGCGTATGGACATTTACGTTCATCCGGGCATTAATAAATGAGGTATACGGAGAAAACACATCTTCCTTTTGTGGGCAGGTAGGGAAGGACATAACGAATAAACCCTTAGTTTTTCCACAAACGATTGAAAAAAGTCATTCCGTAGAAATTATGTTCTTTGAAATTAATCAATGCATTCTATTTACTATTTTGCAGATATCAACGAGTGTGAGACAGGAAAGCATCACTGCGACTCCAATGCTTTCTGTAACAACACTAAAGGCTCTTACAACTGTACATGCAAACCAGGATTTATCGGAAACGGCGTTAACTGCACAGGTAAAATAACGAAGCGAAAACCTTCAGCTGATAGCACTGAATAACCTGATATGAAAGCATTTCTATTCAATAAATGTTTTTGAATAACCTGATAAGAAAGCATTTCTATGCAACAAATTTTTTTGAGTTCTATTAACTAAGTTGTATGTTACGTCCTTAGAGGTTCTATAAAATAGTTCCAACATCATAGCACGTGATAGGCCGCTTGTTTATCGTTGGCATACGAACAGGCTCACTTTGGCGAGTTTGGGGGTTATATAATGAGGCGGCCGTGCAGCTGTCAGCGGAAGCTGGCGAATCCGGTGATAAGAAAAGGGCGATTAAACGTTAAAAAAAATATTTGCATATTCGGCAACTATCATTGGCTGGATTCGCTGTTTTTGTCATGGTTTTTTTCCTTTTTTACAAAGACTATATTTTGCTATCTGCCGCAAAAAGCTCCTCGTGCAACTTTCTGTCATTTTTGTTCACATTTTGCTTTGTCCCTATTGGGTAAGATCTTGACACCCCTTACGGGGTGAAATTAAGCAAAAAAAACTGGTCTGCAGGCTCGCTTTTCCCAATCCCTTTCTTCCTGCCAGCTAGCGCTGGTGGCTCCACCGCCAAAACAACTCAACACTCGCACAAGTGAGCCCGCTCGCAGACTGGTTTATCGTTCATCTTGGGATAGTCCTTACTTAGTTATTCATTAACGACGTTTCAAGCTGCGTGCTTCTAGTCTTTATATGTTCGGCGATTGTGTCGTGTATGGGTGGACTAATAGTTACTCCGTAGTTGCTAGTGATTAGCATTACGAGCCTCATTTGTGGTTGGTGGGTTTTCTAGCGTCCATGCGATCTGCAGTGGTACTAAAAAGCAGCACTGTTGTCGATGTCTGATCGTGGTTATCCACGCTACTGGAATCTCAGTTCAGGGCGTATAAAAATAAGGCAATATCGTAAATATTTTTTATGCGCCTAATAAAGCCTGCATTACCAAGAAACTGCGTATGGCCTAGTTTGAAATGTCACACGTCTCCATCCCGCTAATCCGTGGGGCACGCGTCTCTCTCCCCCGCGCCCTTCACCACGGGTTATGGGGTGGAGACAAATGACATTTCAGACTACGTATGAACATTTACGTTCATCCAGGGATTAAAAAAGGATATATACAAAAGAAACATTTCCCTTCTGTGGGTAGGTAGGGAAGGACATAACAAACAAACTATCAGTTTTCCCATGAAATGGAGTGTCGTTTGGCTTAGCCACTTTCCTTATTGTGGCACGCAATCAAAGAAAACTGTAATCATGAAAATGATTTTCTGGGAAAGATTAAAACAGACGATTGAAGGAATCATTCAGTAAAAATTATATTCTTCCAAATAACCAAGGTATTCTATTTTACTATTTTGCAGACATCAACGAGTGTGAGCTACAAACGCATAACTGCAGCTCCAATGCTGTCTGTGACAACACTAAAGGCTCTTACATTTGTACATGTGAACCAGGATTTATCGGAAACGGCGTTAACTGCACAGGTAAAATATATACGGAAGCGAACACCCTCAGTTGATATCACTGAATAACCTGATAGGAAAGCATTTCTATTCAATAAATATTTTCGAGATCCATTAAGGTGTATGTTACATCTTTAGTTTCGTCTTTAATTTATTTCCCTTCTTTTTTTAAAATGGAACCTTTATTAAGTGGACACCTCTATTAAGCGGACGCGAGGGGCGCGTCTCTCTCCCCTGCGCCCTTCACGGGTTATAGGATGGAGACGAATGACATTTTAGACTGCGTATGGACATTTACGTTCATCCGGGGATTAATAAAGGAGGTACAAAGAGAAAACACATTTTCCTTTTTTGGGTAAGTAGGGAAGGACATAACGAACAAACCCTTAGTTTTTCCACAGACGATTGAAAAAAACCTTTCAGTAATAATTTTGTTCTTCTAAATAGATCAATGCATTCTATTTACTATTTCGCAGACATCAACGAGTGTGATACGGGAAAGCATCACTGTGACTCCAGTGCTTTCTGTAACAACACTAAAGGCTCTTACAATTGTACATGCAAACCAGAATTTATCGGAAACGGCGTTAACTGCACAGGTAAAATAAGGAAACGAAAACCCGTCAGCTGAGAGCTCTGAATAACCTGATATGAAAGCATTTCTATTCAACAAATGTTTTTGAATAACCTGATATGAAAGCATTTCTATTCAACAAATTTTTTTGAGCTCTTTTAACTTAGTTGTATGTTACATCCTTAGAGGTTCTATAAAATAGTTCGAACATCATAGCACGTGATAGGCCGCTTATTTATCGTTGGCATACGAACAGGCTCACTTGGGCGAGTTTGGGGGGTTAAGGCGGCGGTGCAGCCGTCAGCGGAAGCTGGCGAATCCGCTGATAAGAAAAGGGCGATTAAACGTTAAAAAAATATTTGCATATTCGGATTCGCGGTTTTTGTGACGGTTTTTTTGCTTTTTTACAAAGACTATATCTTGCTATCTGCCGCAAAAATCTGCCCGTGCAACTTTCTGTCATTTTTGTTTACATTTTGCTTTGTCCCTATTGGATAAGACCTTGACACCTCTTGATGGGCGAAATTTAAAAAGACACTTAGCTCGTCTGCGGGCTCGCTTTTCCCCATCCCTATCTTCCCACCAGCAAGCGCTGGTGGCTCCACCGCCAAAACAACTCGACACTCGCACAAGTGAATCTGCTCGCAGACTGCTTTATCGTTCATCTAGGGATAGTCCTTACTTAGTTATTCATTAACGACGATTCAAAGTGCGTGCTTCTAGTCTTCATAAGTTAGGCGATTATGTCGATAAATACACAACAACTCTCTTTGGGGTTCTCTGGGTCTTTATTGCCTAGACCATCGCGCGATACCCTCAGGGAGGGAGGGATGGGACAAGAAAAGTTTACAATCGAGTTCAACGCATTAGCTGGCTAGAATCGCATAATGACTCACACGTGGCAGCAACTCATATATATACATGGGCTTGGCGCTGAACTTCCGTCACATGTATTTAATCCTGATAAACAGGTTTATCACTCACTAAATACACAACAACTCTCTTTGGGGTTCTCTGGGTCTTTATTGCCTAGACCATCGCGCGAAACCCTCCAAACCCCCAAGGAGAGAAAAGGGGAGTTAGTGAGTGATACCCTGGCTCATCTGTTTAACAGCCTCTAATTTGTAGCGTAGTGAATGGTCTAAGTAACGCTCATATGCAGTCGATTTCCAGTCGCCTTGTAGCTTAATATAATCGCTAGGCACGCCGCAGTGCAAGGCAAACGAAGCACCCCCTCGCCTAAAGGAGTGTCCAGAGAAACGCGAGCTATCGTAGCCGCAGAGATCCAGTGTGCGTTTCAGTTTAGTTGTGAATGTGGTATAAGTCAGTGTTTTAAGGACACCGTCCTCTAGGTAGGTAAAAGCAGGTTCTGAAGCAGATTTGTTACTTTGATAAACACCGGCAAGCTTGAAAGCGCGAGTTACCGCTGACCAAGGACACAAGGAGGAGTGAGCATTCTTCGGAACTGGAACCAGGAGAGTACGATCTCGGTATTAGATCGTTTTAGACCAACGAACAATACGAATGATGCCCCACGGGAACAATCGAACATCGCATTTCCGCAGGTGGCGCTTGGTGTCAAATTCCGTGGTGGAAGGTGGCAGTAAGTTTGACTTACGAAAGAAGGAGAAAAATGCGACCAAACATGCCGCCCAAAAGGTGGCGTCAAACAAGGAGTCAAGATGTAAATGGCATTGCATTTCGTGAAGGACATCGGGTGTAATAGGTAGCTTTTGCGTCACACGTTCTCCATTAATTCGCTTTATGCCTCTCACGAGGAGAGTTTTCTGATGCTTGAATAAGGGGTCTTCAAGAGGGTTAGGGTAGCCATACTGTAGGTGCAAAAGACGGACAACGTTGAGATAATTGGGAATCAGGCTGCGAGTAGAGAGCGTTCGTGCGAGGAAGACAATGTAACGGAGGAGGTGAATAGCGCGACAGGGAACTGGGGTATAGCCGAAGAAGAGACAGAAGCGAAGGTATGCTCGTAGCTGTGACTTATAACTTGCTGCTGTGGATTTGGCAAAGGTATGGTTCCGGTACATTCTCAGTTCTTCCTGTAGTAGCTGCTCCTGAGTACGGACTGCACCTGCCAGGGGAGAGAAGAGAAGGCTGACTGTGAAACCTGAGCGCGTTGGCGGTCGAACGCTAGAAGAAGGGTGTGGAAAAGTTCCTTTAGGGTTCTGCAGAAGGCAGGGTCATGAAGGCGTGAGATGGCATCGGCAACGGTGTTAGCCTTTGAAGGGATGTAACGAGCGGTGATTCGAAAATTGTTAGTAGCAGAGAGCCAAAATATGGAACGTAACCATTGCATAACTTGGGGGTTGCGACTTGTGCCTTGGTTTAACGCTCTGATTGTCGTGTGGTTATCAGTGTGGACAACAATCCATTTGTCAAGCAAGTACCATTTCCAGCGGTGTAACGCCAGGAAAACTGTAAAGGTTTCTTTGAGGTTGATAAGCGCGTCTGTTAAATCAGGATGATCAGTAGCCCAGTTGGTGTAAAACCAATCACCCTGAAAGAACCCTCCTCCTCCGATAGGACAAGTATCGGTACAGAATTCTTCCAAAGCGGTTGGTGTTGAAGCAACAAAGAACGCTTTGCCATTAAAGACGCTTAGAAAACGCGCCCACCATAATAAATCGGCTCTTAGGGAGGTGTTAATGCGCACGTGGTGATGTGGACGTGATAAAGTGTTCGTGACATTGATTATTCGCCGCAGGAATGTCCGGCCTCCGAAAACTACACGTGCTGCAAAGTTTAATTTTCCTACAAGGCGCTGCTATTCTCGCTTTGTGATTGATCGCTTGAGTAAGGTATCGCTTAATAACTGTCGAAGTTCGCATAGCTTGCTGTCGGGCAAACAAAGTTGCCTAAGCACTGTGTCGATCTCAATTCCTAAGAAAGTTAATCGCTGCGTGGGAGCGACTGCTTTCTCCCAGTTTATGTTAAAACCAAGTTCGGTCAAAAGTTTAATAAGTTCGTAATAGGCCAATTCGCACTCGTGCTTGGTATCGCCAATTATAAGAAAATCATCAAGATACGCGAGGATTGTCCGAAATCCCCGGCGGGCCATCATGCGCGTAACAGCTTGTGTTAATCTGTGAAACACCTCCGGTGAATTCGAGGCTCCGAAGGGTAGTTTATTATCGTACAAATACGTGACATGTTGATCTCCTTGAAACTGCCACGCTAGTCCAGTCGCGTGGTAGTTAGAAGGGTGGATTGGGACGTGGCGATAGGCACTCTTCAGGTCAATTTTTGCGAGGTAGGAGTTAGGTTTTATTTGTGATACAGCCTTTTCTACTGTTACATAAGAAAAGTGTTGCGTTGTGGCATAGGAGTTTATATTGGAAAACTGCGGTCTGCTGCAATCGTGTATGAACCGGATTTTATCAGTGTCTGGTTTTGGGATAGTCCCAAGGGCACTAACGATAGTCGGCTTCACGTGTGTTACTACGTAATTGCCTTTTGCTAATTTCCTCGCGGATTTGGTTTTCTACTTTGTCTCATACATCGCTTGCGGTCGCCGATTTGTAGTTGTTAGTTTCCGCCGTTTTCAAAACGCTATCGCTAGGAATAATTTCAAAGCCGTTTGTGAGTCCGTTAATGATAAAGTCCCTGTCACGGTCGGTTTCGAGGTTGTCTATCTAGGCCTGTCGGTTAAGTGGGGATGTGCTCATGGCTTGTGGGTCTATTAGAAGTCACGCTGTGGGCGCTGCTGGATGTTCGTGCTGTGGATGACCCTGGTTGCAATTTGGCACCAAGCAAACATGTTGAAAGCGGCAGTTTGGCCAAAGGCATCCCGTTAACGAATTAAATTGACGGCAAATTGGAGCTGTGGATGAGGTTTGTGGTTGGCGGTTAAGGCGTGGGGGAACTGTGCGTTGGGTGAGGTTGCAGCTGGGGTCTGCGAAGGACGGCGTTTAATCAGAAATCTGGTATGAAGGTGCTGCGAGTCGCTCCCCCATCTAAAGCCATATTCGCACTGTAATTTACGATACT
>NC_133208.1:14487987-14490487 GCF_958299795.1 Porites lutea | reverse complement strand
GTTTGTTAGGTTGAAACGTCACTCTGGGTTTGTGCTTTGCCAGCATGGGTCTTTACCCCCGATATGTCTGGTCGCCACCTACCCAGATTGGGGGTGTGGGGACTTTTCGTGGGGCCGGTCACTCCTTTTTCTAAAACTATTAAGGAAAAAATAGTTCTTACAGTTTGTCACTCTGGGAGTAGCCTGACCTCCTCTCAAGTTCCAGATGATAAATAGGTGTTTTTGTATAAAACCTTCGAGTTTTCGAACTTCCTACTTTTTAAACCAATTTTCATTTCCCTTGGAGGTTCGAAAAATCGGGATTCCATTGTATTCATACGTTCTGTTTGTGTTAGTGGCTTTGGCAACGCTTCCAAAACTCTCAGTTTTCCCTTCAAAAATAAAAAACGGCTGGCTCCGTTTGTCAGTAAAGTGGAGACACCAGGAAAGGTTCTTTTCAGGGATTCAGCATATGGTCCATGGCTGAAACATCAGGTCATTGCTAATAGCCCACGTTAGTTAAATTGGAATTTAACTACATCACTCCAAGGCTTTAGCAATAAAACTGCGAATTTTTCACGGCTCTATTGTCTCACAATTTCCCCAAATTTATTTCCCTTATTTACTTTACATTATCCCACCACTAAGAAATAATGGCGTTAAAAGTGAAACGCTTGCTAAAAAAACTCGAATCCTTCAGGTTGTTGATTCCCTGATCATTCAATAGGGCTATTGCCAGTTACCTGTACCTCAATCAGTATTAATAGATATTCGTTGAAATAAGAGGGCAAAAGAAAAGAGAACTCTGTTGGCTGTAGAAAAATGACGTCATTTTTAATCGTGAAAATGGGCTATTATGGTCAGTAATAAAATGAATTCAAACTTGAAATTCATTTTTTTATTGAAGCAAACGTGAAAGCATACATGACAATTTCTTTGTTTTTTTTTTATTATCATTATTTTATTTATTTTATGTACTTTTGGTTTCTCAGAATCCAGTGGTGGCTGGAGCGCTACTTCCGAAGCGTTTATTTTTTCGCTCAACAGTAATGAAGGCTTGGTACCGTTTGTGACCAAGCTGAAGAAAGAATACTCAGAAGAGGCAATTTACAGGAGTTCAAGTTATGGTCCTTTTTTTGCCTATCAAGTCTACATTGTTGATAATGCCGACAGTACAGGCAACTCAAGAGCACTCTTGAGCTATCACTACTCTGTTCCACCTACAGTAAATGACTGGTCCACAGTCCTGGCGGGGACTGAGTACTTCTCACCTGATGAGGTGGAGGTATTCTATCTTGACCCATCCCGCTAAATTCAAGATAACACAAACTGTCATATTTATTACTTTTAAATCTGAGAGCGAAGCAATTGGAAGTTTAATATAACTCAGTTTAAACTTCTTTAAATCATTGATTTTTTTTGTTTGCTTTTTAGTTTTTTTAGAATCCCTATATATTCAATTGTCTGAAATCTGCTGTTAGAATAGTTTGCCTATAGTTTGTTTTAGGATTTCAATATAGCTGAACTATTTAGGGCCGGTAAAGGCTTGGGATTTAGCAATACATGCTACAAGGTAAAACTCTTGCCAAAGCAAGACAGCATGCACTACTCATCACACAAACATTTTTAAAATTAGTTACCCGAACGATTGCAACGTTATTTTTACTTATTTTATGATTCACGTCTTTTATTTTGTTATTCAACAACCTTTCTTTAACGTACAGCCCTCTTGAATATTCAACAAACTGAAAGTCCTGGGAGGGATTGAACGTAGCAGGGAAGGGCGGGGACAAATGGCTGCCGCTTGACAAAGGTCGATAAGAGTGTTTTTCGGAAACCAATTGTGCTATCCAGTGAATAGTGATTTATCTGGTGGATAGCGTTGTCCACCTTTTGAACAACTGGGGCCTGAGGAAGGTATAAAACAAATTTCATTTTAAAAAAATTTAAAACTTTTTAAACCTGAAAAAGTCGGCCCAGTCTCTTTAAGGTTTAATCCATATGTCCATCCCTGCCATTCTTAGCAACAGACAACAGGGAAACAGTTTCATTGCCAATAGTAAAGTCTAAAACCACGAAACTGAACCATGACTATTTGAAATTACATGTTTTAACTCTTTAAAAAGATTGCAAAGAGCATGACATTGGCCCTTTAAATTGAACTGGGCTATAAAAACATCTAAGCGCGTAGTTGTTGTAAAAAATAAGCAGTTTTTCTTGTTGTAACCGATTATTGGTTCGTCTTCTTACAGTTAATCATGATCAATTTCATCGAAAAAAAATGGAATAGGCTTTGGAGGTTGAAAAATGCGGATAAATCATTCATGTTGTCTGTCGACTTATAAACTTACTGCAGGACCCCATAACCCCGAGTCCTGCTCACTGAAATAAGTCTTCACTCCTCCTCTCCCCACCCCCCTCCCCCTTCCCACACCCACTCTTTTTCGGGGTTAAGACAACCTAGACCCCTTATCCTTTACAAGTATTGTACATCGAGGGAGGATAAAAAGATGTCGATGTA
>NC_133208.1:14380487-14482987 GCF_958299795.1 Porites lutea | reverse complement strand
AAAAGTTCTGAATTTTCATTACTTAGACAACAAGGGCGTGCGTGTGGAGACGAGCCTAATTCAGTCTGCGTGCAAGAAGAAATAGACTCCTGCACCCGGGCTAAGGCAACAACTGTTCAAACGAAGCTAAGTAAAAAAATAAAAAAATTGGTAAGTAAAGTTGAGTTGTTGTAAAAGAGCACTAGCTAGCACTCGCATTTCAGTCATATGTTTCGTATTGGAGCGAGACATGTTTTCCTTTCCCATTAAGTCTTCAGTTCCGCAAAATCATTATCGAAGGCAATGTTTTCTTCCCTAACAAAAGACTTAGGTGTTTTGAAAATAAAGTTAAGAGAAGTATAGAATGCAAACAACTTTAACTGTCAAAAAAAGAGGAACGCAGAGGCGGCAATTTAGCAGTGGAATTTTTATGTTCAACATTAGATTTGCTTTGGGGTCATCCACTAGATTAGGCTTTGCTATTTGGACGATCCCAACTCGCTCTCCAATTTGTTGTTACCATTTTTCTTTTAGTCCTTAGTTGTACTGTGTTTAGATGCCTATGTAAATTTAACCTTTATGTCATGTAAAACTGAGCTGAGTTTAATAAATCATCTTGTCATCTTGTCTTGTCATAGACTGCAAAACAGTCCGTATTTTTGCGTATTCAAGTACGCGCGAGCAGTCAAACAAAAGGTCTGGAACGAGACTTAAAACAGAGAGCGAGACTGGGGAGAGACGCTGGGAGAAGCGGGTAATTCGAACGAATATAACGTATGCAAAACGGAACACTGCGGCAAAACGTCTACGCATGCGCCAGGTTGAGCATTTCCGGTCTCTTTTTCAGTCACATTTTCCAGTCAGATCAAAGTCTCCCGCGCGCTCTCGGCTTCATTCTGTGTGCAGCAGGGCGGATAAAGGTTGGGCGGTGAAACGAGCGCGTCCGAGCAAAAAGGTGTGATGCAGTGGACTGGGACTCTGCTTAGGAATGTCGATTGTTTTCGACTTCGGTCAGGGCTTGCGATGTGGTTTTTACGATAGACACAGGGGCACCCAACGACAATTTTCGGAAAATTATCTGTTCGGAAGACGATTTGAGATCTAGAATTTTCGGATCATTTTCTCTAAAATTTCTTGCTTGCCTGCCTCTCCTAGGATTTTCGAACATCAAAAAGTGGTATAATTGCCCATTTTTAACGGATTTTTACCCTAAAAAGGTCACCTAGAATTTTCGGGAGCCTTTTTTCTGGCTGAAATTTTCGAAAAGGTAAATTTTGATCCCTATAATTTTCGGATCACTATACTTTCAGCTAGGAAATCCGAACAGATGAAAATTTTTTAGGCGATAAAAATAAGCCTTTATCTACCGTTTAGATACTAAAGTACGTTCAACAATGCTATGTTTATGTGGTTTTGAACTATATTCTCGTTAGGTGCCCCTGTAGACACTGCCGCTGTCACTGAATTATGGCAGCTTGATTTGTTTTCTTGCACTTCTTCCTCGTTCCTTGTGCTGGTACGCTGTCTCCGAGAGGCAAATGTTGCTATTTTTTGCGGGAGGTTTAGTTGGAGTAGACAAACATCTCTTTTAAAGGGTTTCTTTTATTACTTCCATGACTCTACCACTGAATTATATTTTCGTTCTGCTACTCGCCAATGTCGATGTTATTCCAAAACAAAAACAACTAAGTATTGTCTTAAACACGAAGGAAAATCTCATCCATGTCATCCATGGCAAAAACAGCAGATCGTACTTCATAACCAGATGACGTGTATTTTATAAATGCGGCCAGCTCGCGCAAAGTGAAATTATGCTAATTTCAATCACCATCATCCTTCTTTTTAATTTGAAAAAAACATCTCATACGTCTTTCTGTTTCTTCGAAACTTCAAAATTAGTTTCCCCTCAGTTTTTACTGTTTACCTTGTTTTGTTTTAGAGAGAAAAACGGAGAAAAAACCTTACAACTAACCTCAATAAATTTTGTTTACATGCGGTTGCCGGATTTGCAACGCATTGCGCGAATCGCCATGGCGCGTTTCACCCGAGAAGCAAAGTTTAAAGAAGTACAACGCCACTATATCAATATATATCAATCTAATTTTTTGTTATGCTATATAAAATTTTTCCCCCTTTAACATATGCAAAAATTGAGGTTAAGAAGTGTTAAGCTTTTGCAAACGAAACGGCGAAAGACGATTAGGTGATATTTAGTGGAAGGAGGAGGTATTCAACACTTTCAAATTAAACTCAAATTTTGGCATTATACGACCAACAAGTTTGACTTATAGACGTACAGACACAAACATATGAAACTGTTTATTGATATTGTTATGAAACGAATTTATCTATTTAACATTGTAGCCTGAAATTGCAGAAAGAAAATAGGATTTCCGGTTTGCAAAAAGGAAAATTTCGCCGGCCTTCAAGCGCACCGGAAGCGCGGAAAGAGCGCTCGTGCCAGTACTACTCCGCATCACACATTAAATGAAGAGCGGAGCGCTCGTTTCACCGCCCAACCTTTATCCGCCCTGGTGTGCAGCGTATGGTTCAGTTGTTCTGCTTCATGCTGCTCGTGTTTTTGACTGTTTTGTAGTTATTGAAATTGCTTTTATGGATAACCAGGCACAAATCACTGAAACAATTAGTCGATTAGATTCAGAAAAGGTAAGTTGATAATAACTCAGTGTGTAATTTTGGCTAGAGCGTCAGGTAAACTGATTTTCATTCACGAAAACAAAGTCTTTGACTGTTATTTTTCACTTAACCTGGCTGAAACTAAGACATAAAAAGTTATCATTGCAAGCTTGTGTATTGTAGTTCTAATTTTCAGTTCTTTAGTATGTCAGTCTTCATGCCTTAAAGCCGATTCGAGCTTTATTTATTTATTTTTTATTTTCGTGTTTTGAAACGAAACTCTTCTGAGTTGATTGCCATGAAACATAATCTTAATTATACTGCTGAAGTTGGCAGCAAGTTGACAACTCTATTTATTTTTTTCATTCTCAGAATCAGAGAGCGAAAGCTGGTTCGATGGCTTTTAGAAGTCGAAATTTCATGGCATGTATTTAGTAGCTGAAAGTTTCGTGTTTGCGTGAGATGCAGCCGAGCCGCACAGTCTGAAATTATTGAAGTCTTCACCGACCAAAGAACAACCATGTAAAAGAATTAAATAGACATTTTCTTGAATGAAAGTCTTTATAGGCATGTTTAGTTTTCCGGCACTGAAAGCTCCGGGTGTTCGTGGCTGTAGTCATCAAAGTCGAGGTTGTTATTAAATCCCGCACATCTTTCGTTCTGAGTTCTTGTATTCTCTAATAATAAAAAAATTGTTGAACAGACTAAAATTTTATTTCCTGGTTCTAGTGTTAATGATAATGATGACGTCTTTATTTTGGTTTCTTTCAGAAGTATTGCCATTCTTTTCTTAGTTATCGCCTTCTCCCAAATTAACTTATGCCAAACCAGTAGCATGCAAGAAAGCCAGTGAAAACAAATTCGTCTTGTCGAGCGCTCGCGACCTGCAAACTTCAAACATCATTTTCACTGTTGGTGCAAACAGATAACCATGTGGTGCAAAAGTTTGACACTAGAAAAATATATAAGCTTTCGAATGAAGTGATTTTTTTCGCCCCCTTTTTTGTCTGTTTCGCCCTTTTTGCTTTTAAACTTGGCGAGACGGCAATGTTATGCTTACACAATTGGTTTATATACCAGACCGGAAATAAAAAGCTGACCGGATGTTAAATTTTGTGCTCATGCCCAGTGCGTTTTGCCGCGGTGTCGCAAAACGGACAGTCCGTATTTTTAGCGTCTCTCCCCAGTCTCGCTCTCTGTTTTAAGTCTCGTTCCAGACCTTTTGTTTGACTGCTCGCGCGTGCTTGAATTCGCAAAAATACGGACTGTTTTGCGGTCTAACGGACAGTCGGGTTTTTTTCTCTCGCCTCACACGCCCTACGGGCGTGTGACGCTCGCGCGCTTCGCGCGCGTAAGACTCTTACGCCACGCTTTACAGATTCTTTACTGATTTTGAGAAAAAAACCTACTGTTTTGCAGTCTAGTCTTGTTCTGTTGTGCCGTTAAAAATGTTGAGGGATCAGTCTCGCTACCTGCAAGAATTTGTAGCTAGTACGTCGCAACAAAATGTTGTCGAAGGCGATCAACCTCGTCCCCAGGGCTTTTCCCTCAAAAACATGGGAAAAGCCCTGGGGACGAGGTTGGAAGGCGATATTATCCCTGAACGAGAGGCTTACTTGTTTTAAAATTACATTTAAGAGCAGAGTAGAGTTTAAACAACTATATATGAAAAAGATAAAAATGAAGGAAAGCAGAACCGGCAGTATATAAATGTAGAATTTCTGTTTTGGGTTTTATCCAAAATTAGATTTGTACTATACCGTTTATTTTTGTTGAGAGATAAGTACCCAGTACCCAATACACTGAGAATCTCAGGAATCTGCGTAGTAAATGCGTTTTCTCCCATATATAATGAGAGAATTCGTTATGGCTATAACATTTGCCTCGCATGGAATAAAAAGCCGGATGAAGTCGATGCAGAACCATTTTTGCCGTTTACCGAAGTAACGTATAGTCATTTTCATCAGGGCTGCCTGATGGCTGGATGCCTTAAAGGAGGTTCTTGTTTGTTCGACGAAGGGAAAGACACATTTGCTTGTCCATGCAATCCGCAATGGAGAGGAGAAACATGCCATATGGGTAAAGTCTTAGTCCTTACGTATACATTTTTGGAGAATAGTGAGACAAGTGAACCGTTTATTGAGCAAAACTACACAGGTCAAAAAAAAAAAATCTTCTTCGATGGTAAGAAAATAGTAATGGATATTACTGTCTGAAAGTTTTTTTTTTTCTTTTTTTTTTTTTTTTCTGGCAATATAGTTTATTTACTTCAGTAATTATAAACAACATCCCTTCTCTTCAGATCCTACGTTCTGCGGCATATTCGTTTGCGGTCCTTTGCAGTTCATGTCAATAAATCAGACCGGATCGAGGATCTGTCCACGAGAAGTGTTACAAAAATAAAAGGGGAAGGAGGGAAGGGTGCTTAGAGAGCCGGGGGGGGAGGGGGAGTTAAATAACTTTCTCCTCTGAAAGGGAGGTGTTATTCGAGAAAGGGGCTTATTTGAGAGAAGGGCTTTATAGTAATAATAATAATAATAATAGTTATATACCTGGATTTTTGAAAACCGTGCTTGCAAAAAAATCAACTCATTCTACTACCTGGCAGTTTAAAACAATAAAGTTCATTCAAAGGCCGATTAACAGCCTTTATCTGACGTCGGGCAGTAAGTTAATGGTCCCTAGAAGCATTCCAACGAGTCCAATTTTAAATGACGCAAATTTTAGAACATTTATTCAGTAATCTGACTTCGTGCAGTTTCAAACCGGTGTCATTTCAGTCTAGAAATTTTTAAGTTGAGTGAACTGCAGCGAATTCGAAAGAGAAATTTACTGTCTTGTTGCCGGCAATAAAGTTGTGATTGTTGAGCCTTAGCTAGTGACTTTTCACTGTTTTCCATTCGACTTAGATGTCAAATTGTTAAAATGCACTTGAAATTTCTTTAGTCACGTTTTAGCAAAATCAGTCAGATATATTCAGAGCTAAATCTAAAAAAAAAATTAAGATTCGATGTTTAATGAAAAAATCTGAATTTCAAAATTTTGAATTTTTTGCAAGGCGATTATAAAGGAAAATCACTATTTTTTAGTTTTTAATGTTGCGCCTGCGTTCAATCCTGGATATAAGTGAAATAGAAATAGTGATAAGATAGTAATAAGATAACTTCACTAAAATCGGTAACTTCAGAAATAACTCCTCACAATTATCATCCAATATAATTAACTTTGCCGACTAAGTGATAATGTTGAAGAAAGCCTAAATATTTCAATTCCATTCACCGATTTCCAGACATTAACGAGTGTGAAAAAGGACAACATAACTGACGTGGAGCCTACGAATTCTGCAACAACACTGAAGGATCATTCAGCTGCTCATGTAAGGCAAACTATTCTGGGAACGGCCCGAATGGTGCAGGTAAATTGAATTTACAGCTGTTTGACTTAACACATGAAATAAAACCCACACGGGGCTTGGACAAGCGAGACGGAGGATTATGACCCCCTCCCCAAATTCAAGGACTGAAAATGGCGTATTTTAGCCCTTCTCTCGGTTCCATCTTTGACTTCGGGGATGAAGGGATGTGGGGGGAGGGGGGGCTTTGCTTCTCGCTTAGTACTTGACCGTGAGACCCACAATCTTGGACAAAATAGACAGAAGCCATTAAGGACTCCCTACCTTAAAATCAAGGACAGAAAAACGGCGTGTTTTGACCTTCCCATAGCTCCATCCCCGGAGGGGGACAAGCTTAAGGAGACGGACAGTTTGGTGTTTCATTTTATTCTATCCAAGATTATGGAGCTCTAGGAGCTAGCTAATGGTTCTTTCTTTTCTAGCATTTGCACGCCGCTTATCTTGTTAGCTGGCCGTATTCAACTGGAGCGTTGTCTGAGACTTTTAGGCCAGTCCAAGAATATTAAAACAAAATAATTATGGCTGTTAGTACCTTCAGTGCGCCTCATCTCTCTACTATGGACAGCTTAAACTTCCGACATGACTAGCAGGTCTGTGAAGTGCGTTACAACATCAAACGCACTTTAAAACCGCATGAGTCTACCTCAGACGTCTAAAAAAAGAGATCTAAGACATCTTAGAAGTTCCAATTGTCAGTTAATTGTCAATTTTGCCCGTATTAAGGAGGTTTGAATGTGTATTATATTATTTTGTCAATTACTTTTTTGCAGAATTAATGAACTCGCCGATATTATCCATCAGTGATTGCTATGTCCGTTGTTTGGGCAAGTTTCTGGAGCCTGTGGTTGGGGGCAATTCTCACTGGTTGCTGTGCTGGCGTGCTTCATTGCACGGCTGGAGGGCCGATCAGTTTCACAGTCGCTGCGATGGAAAGAACGACACCGTTACCATTGTACGGAAGGATACGTACGTCTTTGGCGGATACACTGATATTCCTTGGGGTAAGAAACTGACTCCCTAATTCAGTGGCGTGTGTAGGGGAGGGGCCCGGGGGCCCGGGCCCCCTTATTTTCAGACCAAACTGAGGCCTAAAGGGCCGAGAAAAAAAATGTGAGACCGGCTTCCCCCCTTATTTCAGGGTATGGAAAACCGGGTCCCCCTTTATCTGTAGGTCTGGATCCGCCACTGTTATATTTTCGTCCTTTTCAACTGCGACGTAAGGGCTTCACAATATGTTTTCCGATCTACTTTAACTACTAGGTGACTGCGGATGTAGGGAGGGGCCCGGGGGCCCGGGCCCCCTTATTTTTAGACCAAACTGAGGCCCAAAGGGCCAGGAAGAAAAATGTGAGACCGGCTTCCCCCCTTATTTCAGGGTATGGAAAACCGGGTCCCCCTTTATCTGTAGGTCTGGATCCGCCACTGTTATATTTTTGTCCTTTTTAACTGCGACTTAACAGCTTCACAATATGTTTTCCGATCTACTTTAACTACTAAGTGACAGGGGAAAGGTACTTCGAAAAACGTGGGTCTCGGAAAGTTTTGGCCCGATCTCGTAATCTTGGAAGCATTTTTGATGGGTCGGTCAAAGTCTCGTTTTTCCGAGGGGTTTGGAGTTTCAGATTTGTCGTTTTGTTTTATTTGATTTTCAAGAGTCGAGTTTTTCAGAGTTCAAGGGCTTCTAGATTATTAATTACTCGGCCTTCTCGGTTACCGAGTCTCGGGCTCGGATTTTAAACAACAACACTAAATTTTTTTTTTTTTACTTATATTGCGCTCTTTAGATCAAATTATCACATGAAATTTTCGCGACACTTAAATTTTCCCGGTTTTCCTAAAATTTTACATCGGGAGTCACTTTTAAAATTTCGCGTTTTTGAGTAAGACACAAAAACTTAAATTTTTTATTTAATCAAATAAATTGATTTCTTCTGCAAAATGAGGCACTGGCGGGTATTGTCCACGATACCCACTTTAAACAAGCCTCACAAGTTTTGTCATGTCCACTACCAGCTACATCCCTTGTAATTCCCGTTCTTCCTCTCATCCTTTCACTTAATTTTCGCATTACTGTATGTTCGCGACTCTTTTTGTTCGCGTCACTTTAATTCGCAAAAAGTGTCGTGTAATAAGGTAGTACAATTTAACCCTATTGTCAGTTGCTTAACCTCAATGGTTTTAATTTTTATTCGTTTAACTAAGACAGCAAAAGTGAAGCTAATTCTGGTTGCTGTAAAGAAAATGACGTCATTGTGAAAATGGGATATTATGGAATACCTAGAGAAAAACACTCATGGTAAAAAAATAATGGGAATTTAAAATAAGACACGTTAAAGTATATGTATATATGAAAAATTGAAATCTTATTTTAAGCTCGTATTTTGTTAGGAAACAGTAATAGCTGGGGCGAGACTACCAAAGCATTTATCTTTTTGCTCAACAACACTGAAGGGTTTGTGAGGAAGGTGAAGAAAGAATACACAGGAAAGGCAATTAGAAGGAATTTACATGATGGTCCATAGTTTGGTAATGACATCATCATTGCTGATGATGCCAACAGTAGCAAATACTCAAAAGCAGTCTTGGACAAGTACTACTCTGTTCCAGCTTCAGTGAAGAATAGTGATAAGGCCCTGGCCGGGACTAGTATGTTCTTCAACGTTGATGAGGTGGAGGTATTTTATCTTGACCCATCCAACTAAGTTCAAGAAAACACCAACTGTATATGATCGTGTTGCTAAATCCGGAGCCTGTAAACCTAAATAGCCTGTATTAATCTGGAAACAACTCGGCAAGCATTTTAAACCTCTTCTTACAGCAGATTTAGACAACTGAATAAAGGATTCTAGAAAAAGGAAACCAAAGAAACAACAACGACAACAAAACAAAATGCATTTTGGAAATGTTGCTTCGCTTCGTTCTCAGTTGTTATAGCGAAACAATTTTTTCAAAATGCATTTTGTTTTGCAGTCGTTGTAGTTTCGGTTTCCTTTTTTTAGAATTCCTTATTCAGTTGTTTGAATCTGCTGTAAGAATAGACTTTAATATACGCTATTGGAGCTGGAATTACCGCGGCTGCTGGCACCAATGAAACATCGCCAGCGCAAGGCCGTGCGATTCGATCAGTTACTATGAATCACCAAAGACACCGGGCAGAACCCGCATTGGTTTTTAATCTAATAAATACATCCCTTCCAGGAGTCGGGACTTTTCGCATGTATTAGCTCTAGAATTACTACGATTATCCAAGTAGTAATGGTACAATCAAATAAACGATAACTGATTTAATGAGCCATTCGCAGTTTCACAGTACTAGTGCTTATACTTAGACATGCATGGCTTAATCTTTGAGACAAGCATATGACTACTGGCAGGATCAACCAGGTAACTATCCTCTCACGGACCGGGGCTGGCAGCGCCCGGTCTGGTGACTCCCGAAGGAGACACGGTTTCGTACTCGTTTTGCCTTCAGGCACGGGAACCAGTGGCCGACAACGTTAGAGTTACGGTCAAAGAAAGCCCGTCCTTCTTTGCCTCGCCTTTCAAGTGGACCCTTGCTCGATTCATGTGTACCAGTTGGCTCGCAATTGGGTCAAAGGAACGCAAGAAAAGAACGTCCGTGAAGGAAAAATCCTTCGGTTCGTGATTCGTTTATCGTTGGCCATAGAAAAATTAATTCTCTAATGAAATATGGTTACAATTCAAATAAAGACAAACATGGAAAGAAATATTTCAAATACTTTAAATTGTTTTCCTGCAATTTCCCACATAGTGAGTACAAAAATGTTACTCATAAAGGGAACTGTACAAGGTACAGGCTTTCAAATGATATAGAGAAAAACCCTGGTCCTCTTATGCACGGTGTTGATCCTACTAAAACAATACAAGCACCATATAGTCAAGGAGATGTTCATGTATTTGGGCAAAATGCAGGGCGGCAATGTGTTACAATGAGTTTATGTGCTTTAATATACCACAATACAAAAGGAATAAGTAAGTCTGGTGACTTAAAGCAAATAATGCATATTGGCAATCAACTTTACAGTAGTTTATCACAACTATCAAGATGCTCTTATTTACTGCTAACTGAATTACCAACAGTGCTTACAGTAGCAAAAGAAAATTTCCGGCTGGAATACAGTGCGAGCTATAGTGGCAATGTCCATGGTGAGGCTACCATTGAAGGATACGAATACTGTTTAGGCCTAAAAAGAGCTTTTGAGTCATTGATATCACAACAATACAGATCATTTATTTTGACAGTTTGTTGTATTACTGTCAGTATTGTTTACTGTGTTTATAATAGCCATTTTAAAGTGTTTGACTCTCGTGCCCGAGATATTTATGGTAAGAGTCATCGTCAAGGGACTTGTGTACTGTTAGATATGCCATCTAAAGAAAACTTAATACCATACTTTCAAAGTTTATATGGAATACACCAAATGTATGAACTTAAAGGTTTACAAATAACAAAATATGACATAATGTTTTTGTGCAATGCTGTATCACGTTACGCCCAACTCATTAGTCTCCATGTAAAACCACCTTTCTTAGTCGATCACCTTTTTAAGACCCCAAAGTATTCCGAGTTCGTGCCATTTAGGGCCTGGGAACGAGGTTGTAGTAAGAGCAGCCGCAAACCTTGGAAGACCTTAGATAACAATGACCTCAACCAGGTTGGCGTTGAGCGGTTTTAGCGACAACAAGGGTTTGGGTCAAGGGGTGCTCAGTCTCGAGGGCTCATAAAACCTGGTCTCGGTCATTGTTATTTAACCCTTACCCTAAAGGGCCCTGACGGTAAAAAGCAGCTTAAGCAAAGACAGAAGTGGAAATTTTGCATTCTTGGGCAATGGGTTTACCCAAATTTGCGGGCAAATCCTTTCTATAACAGTAAAGACAGTTAGCAATACAATTTTGGTAGCGTTTAGGCATGTGAAAAGCGAAAAGGTCTCTCTTCCGGTTAACGTGCGTCGCTCAAAAATCGTGGGTGCTTAAGCTCCCTAAAGTGAACACAATCACGAAAGCACTGGGTCAGGCTAGTATATGTTTGCTTACACTTCAGGGAAAGCTTGTGTACTGCGCAAGCCCAGGCGTGCCAAGCTTTATACAATACCATAGCATTTGTCAATCAATCTGCCTTCTACATCCTTGCGTTGCAAATGCTATCCATCAATAGCCATTTCTATGTGAACAGCTAACTGGGTAATGCCAGTTATCAAATATGGTGCCTTCATTTAAGCTGTGTTGCGAGTCAAAACTCGCCGGAGAGATGTTAAAATACTTCGATAGCCCGGTGCACGTTCTTTCCCACTGTTTATGACCCAGAGAACAGTTCCAAGGCGATAAAGGTGCGCTATTTATTCGCACCATTTTCTGTTCAAGATTACCTGTCACGCACCATTCAGGGTTTGCTTCTTCTTTGAACGATAACCTGACAGGCAGGGTAGCCATAGCAACGGTCCCTGTCGGAGAAACAAATTAATTACTTCAGGGAGAGTTGATTCCATGCTCCAATTAAAAATGAAGTTTAAGCATTTATGTACAGTCGAAACCTCATGTGTGATTTTCTCTTGAAAGCGACCACCTATCAAAAATATTAGTAATGGGCGGATTGGGAAATGGGTCCAAGGGGGGATGCTGCCCTCCCCCCCCCTTTCTTTCTGTGATATTTTCTATCATTTCAAAAGAATTCTCATTAACAGAAAAAAGTTTCTATTTAGCTGACCCGAATTTTCTGATCCACCCATGCTATTTTCCAAGTCAAAGGCCGACATAGTTCAATTAACCTCTTATAATCGTCTGTGACCACTTTTCGTGGTGAAAGTTTTAGAATTTTCCATTGTTTAAAAACCCTTGTAAGCGACCGCTTGACGCATGGTGTGATGTCTATTTACTGTTTGTACACCGCTACGTTGAATATACTAGAAACTTAAAATAACGGGATGGAACTACAGAAATCGTATCTTTGAAATTGCCGGCATTAAATTTCCTAGAGTGTAGAAGTGTCTGGACCTCTACTTTGTACTAGAAAAAGTTTACCCGCTCTTCGATTCTCGTCAGCGACCACTAAATCTTCGCATTTTGGGTGGTTGCTTACGGGAGGTTCGACTGTATTTATAATTTGACCAAATTCCTTGGCGCTTATAAGCCTAGTGAAAAGTAACTACGACGGTTAGCCAGCGTTCTCAACAACGCCGGACTGGCAACTTTCACAGGACTGTTTTTGGTCATGTGATCACCACTGACACAATTTTTGACTAAGCGATTTGGTCGAAATACTCCATAGCACAAGCCCTTAGCATGGCTTGGAGTCGACTTAATCGTCGACATTAGCGTTTATATGCTTAAATAACGAAAGAGAGGAATAAACTCCCAGCCTGACAAAATGACATCATTCTGTCTTGTCTTGCCGTGTGCACCCCGTTAATATACTCGGCAAAAGACAATTAGGGCCTGATTACACGGCGGTAGGGGACCCCAGATAGGTGAGGTAACATGCGGCGGGTCACCCCAGCTATCATGTAAACGTGATCAAATTAAAATGAAAGATTATATGGAGACTGGACGGGCGGGTTATCCCACCAAAGCGAGTTACCTCACCTACCTGGGGTCCCCCTACCTCCACGAAAACAGGCCCTTAGAACGCTCTCTCTCCTCTGCACAGGTTCAATGAGGCGTTAGAGCGATTTTCGTATGGCCTTGAAATGAAAACGCGCGAACAAAACAGAAACAAAAACAAACGGAAGTATAGCGATTTGATTGGCTTTTCGAACGGACACAACATGCCCGAGAACTTTGTAGAAATCAACCGATACTTCGCTTGACGTCATACTGCAATACGATTGGTCAATCGAACAATGCCTTCTCCGTATCAGGGTTTTCTTTGGCGGGAAAACGTAGAGTCCATGTTTTGATCTTTTCATCCATTGGCTGATAAAACAAATACCGAATACTTTTCGAAACCATTTTTCAAGGCCATACGAAAATCGCTCTATTGGATTTCCGCTGCGCAAACAGTGAGTGCCAAACAAATTTTGTGCCCGCTCATTCTCGCCTTGCCCCTTTGAGCCTTTGCGGAGTAGAGAAAACTAAAGGGCAACAGCTACATAACAAAAACGACGTCTAATTAGTCTGAAATGTCATCCGTCTCCTCGCCCCACAACATCTTATGCAGGGGCGGATCTAGCGGGAGGGTGCAAGGGGTGCGCTCCGCACCCCCCCGCCCCCCGAGATGACCTGCGGTTTTCTGATACAACTGGTATTCTGCAAGAAAAAAAGACTATGTGGTTTATTGGTGTTGAAGTAGAGTAAGGGATGAGTGCACCCCCTCCTAAAAAAAGTCCTGGATCCGCCCCTGCTATGAGCCCTTTACAGCTCCATAGCCAGATGGAGCTGACAAAAAGACCTTGCTGGATAACGAACAATGCCATGGGGGCCTTAAAAAGAAATGACCATTTTAAATGACGAAATCCGACATTGTTTTTCTTGGCCCAATGCTTCTAATGCTCTCCAACAAGGTGCTTTTTTTCTTGCGTCCGTTTAGCAGTGAAAGAACCTATTACTGTCTTACCTGTCGTGTAAACACCACTCTCAAGGAACCACGTGGACGCATGCGCAGAAAATGTGGCGTTAGTAGTGACTGTTTGTTTGATGTGGATCGTCAACTGCACAGGATATGACAGGGACAGACGGGGCAGACCGTAAGTAATGGTCACGTCGAATTTTAAGCGAGTTGCAGCGCAGAGTCGTCGAATAAAGAACAGAGGAATGCATGTTACCTGAAAACACACAAAGTAGTTACCGGACAAGGATCCGAAAATCCGTGTGACGTCTCTGAAGAGAACAAGAGAACGAAGGAGTCTCTATTGACTCTTTCACTACGCGCTTGGTATTATGGGGCGGATCATACCAAAGCCATAATCTGAAACTTATTATGTAATATATCAAGCATGAGACGCAGTGTTTCATCTGTTGATGACAGACTGTGTCGAATGCTTGATATTACTTCTCAAACAAAATGATTTTAGAAGGAGAAATTAGGGATGCAAAAATGACCAGTTTTTCATCTGATTTCCAAACACTCATTAAACATTAATTTCCTTTGTATTCTTTATGAATTATTAATGAGTTTGAGAAGTAGCGTTAATTCACATGACAAGAAAACGAACAACATCGAAACTAAAGTTTTTAAAAAATCTTTCAAGAAGTAATTGATCAATTGAGAAGTTGTACCTGCCAATGGAAAAGAGAGACCATTTTCATATCCAGCGGACTGGAAGTTGGAGTGGGGATCATCAGTCATGATCGTTTCATTAGAGCATTAACTTTGAAAAAACTGTGTATCAGTCACGAAAATATTTACTTACAAAGTCTCCCGCGTTTAGTCTCCAGCGAATGATCCTTCGCTTTCCTTTGTGTGGCAGCTTTCCTCGTAGCTTATCCAGCGTATGCGTTTTCCTCAACGGTGTTATACTGTATTGTCCAATCACGATCCGATAAGCAGTCCTTACATCCCAGTCTCCATCGTTACTATTATTGTCGTGTTCTTCAATATCATCGTCATCATCATAGTCTGTATCCACATTAACCTCGTAGTCAATCTCCGATCTAAAGTCTAAAGTCATGATTGACGTTTGGATGACCCGAGGAAGTTCATGATTAGCTCGCGGCGAAGAGGATGCGAGTTCATCCCAAATGGTGTCTAGTTCAGATTCTTTCCTCCGTAGTCGTGATTGTTCGTTAGCTTTAGACCTAGTCCTCTTCAGTGATCTCTGAGTTTCTACAGACCTCCTTCTTTTAAATTCGTAGCCAAACCCAAACGGAGCAAAGTTGGGTATAGGCCAAGAGGGTTGATTGCCATTATCGTCAGCATTATCATAATCGTCATCGTTATAATTATCATCATCATCATCACTATTATCTTTATCATCTCCTACATCCTCATTTTCATAATTTGTCAAATCGTCTTTCCTCATGTCCCCATCTGCGTCTGATCGAAAGACATTCCATGACTTTGAAATTCTATGACGCAAAATCTTGATCATGGGAGGCAGTTTCGTAGATCTTCTAGCCGGGTTTTTGCTAAGTTTCAATAGCTCCATCACATCATCGTGAGCAACTGGATCATTGAATTTGCTCTTAGCTGGCGCAAAATACATCAATGAAGGCTTTTCACCGGCAGGAAAAAACAGCGGGTGAATGAGTTCGTTTTCATCTTTTACCACAGTCTGCCAAGGCTTAGGTTTTGCTTGAGAATCGTCAAGCATTGTAGCAGTACTTTTAAATGTTACAGCTAAGCTGTTAGTATTAGGAGATTTGCGTCGCGATGCCGTGAAGTCCGCGCCAATCGGTAATTCACCCGAGAGTGACATCTCACTTCTCTTGACCATTCCAGTTTTTTTGTTAACAACAACAGTTTCATCGTAAGATAACGTCCACGAGGCTGCTGGAGATTCGGTTTCTTCATCGGCAAAGCTTTGAAAGTCACCTGGACCGGCTTTAGCCATGACAGTCAAAAAATCACCATTGGTGATCAGAGTGCGCTTCACATGAACAAGACCGGGTAAGAGTCCTTGTTTTTCCATGACAGTATGTCTGGAAGAACTTGACACCTTGCTCAGGACATATTCGTAGAGTTTGACTTTAACAGCCGGGAGAAGCTGGTGCAAAATGTTATGAACGTAAAATGAAAGTTCTTCGTCAGTTTTTCCGGCACCGAAAACCTCGAAACGCCTTTGCGTCCCGTCCTGAAAATCGTCAATTTCCGAGCTTGTAACTCGCGTCAAAAACACGTAATCCTTGGTAGACGGAGAATTACGCGTTTCTTTAGGAAAACTTAAAACTATTCCAAACCAACAGTCGGTCTCAGTGATGTTAATCACATGCATGGTCAGATCAATAGACATGCTTCTGATGGCGTTCCCGTTGCCAATGATCGTACATTCTTGTTCAAATCTATACACGTGTACCTTTCCCTTCTTCAAGTGGACATCGACCGCAAAATGTTTCAAGTTCAGTAGAAGGATCGATATACCCACAGTTGATGTCAGTAACATCAATGCTAACAAACCAAAGCAGAGCTTAGCACACAATGAGGTGTCGTCTTTCTGAAAATGAACGTTGGAGAACTCCACAAAACCGGTAGAATCATCCATTTGGTTAAGTCTACTGTATGAAATATCGCTTCGCCTTTTTGAGGACAACATGCTCGCAATGCCAGAGCTGAAAACTTTTGCCTCCGATGGATTCATTCTCTAGTGATCATCGACGAGATTAAACGTTTCTAATATCGACGGTTAATTTATTATTCATGCAAAAGAACTGGTGGTGCTGTTGTGAGAAGTCAGTTTTTCAGCCGTGTCAATGATATAAACAACTTGTTCCACTTTTTGTAGGTACCATGCTTTCCACACGAGACAAAAAAAAAACAAATAGAACAAGCCATTTCCCTTTTGTAGTCGGCTAAAGTAAATCGAACGCAAAATTGTCAGTTCCAGAGTTTCTCTGACGTGGTTTTATCGTTGGTTCTACTCTATCACACGTCTAGCAAACCGGAAAGAGCAAAGTAGGACACGCATTCCGAGACATGTTCTGAGAGAACAACAGATGCTTATCCCCTCGCTAAAAAGAAACACAAGCGCTGTTGTTCCCTGGCAGTGGCATGTTTGTTACATGTTTGCTTGTGAATATAATCGCAACGCCCCTGTCGATCTAATCGCTGACAATGAATTGAGCCAACCCTTGATATTCACACAATGCGGGGGTTTCTGGGTGTGTGTGTGAGGGGGGGGGGGGGGGGGGGGGGGGGAGGGAAGGAGCATGTGTGATTGGTGAAACACTACTCTGCTTTGCTGTTGAACAGTCAAAAAATGTTTAAAAAGAAAGGCAAGCTTAGGTAAAAGAAAGCAAAAAGAACGATTGCAGGCCAGCCTAATTCTAACTACGTAAAAGAGAGGTGTAAATAGGTGTTAAAAACAATCACACATTATATGTACAATGAAACATTTATTTCCTTTAAGCAGAGCCTGATTTCTTCCCCTGTTGCGCTTTAAGAACACGCACAACGATCTTCTGTTCTTCAATCAGGAATGCCCTGACTATCCTGAAAAAAAGGGGAACAACTTCAAAACCGATACCTGAAAGTATTTTCTTGTCGCGTTCTTAAAAGGGTTTTCAATTGGAGAAAGAAGAAAATAACATAATATTCTTTAAATTGCCGTTTGGGTGGTGCTTCATGTAAACCCAACTTGTGCAATATCTTCTGCATGTGCAATGCATCATCTCCTCATTCATTTGCATTATGCTGTAGTTAAGTTTTTTTATCTCAGCCGTTGTAGAGGTTCAACGGTATTTACTAGTTTTGGGGTTGGGTATAGGGTACAACAGGTAACAATGTCTGTTACCAAGCTTTTGGTTAATTTGTAAATAAACAAATTAACAGACAAATTTTAAATAATAAGCCTCGATTCTTTTTCTGGTCACCATTTTAATGAAAATGCTGTAGGATGCAAAAGCCTATGGCACCAGCTCACCTTTCTCTAACACAGCGAGCACATCGTGAACCACCATAAGCTCTGCTAACAGTCTTCTGGGGCTTTGAAATGTGCATCAGCTTTTTAGGACGGACAGCTGGTAACTGCAGTAAAAATTAGAAACATAAAGAATTATAACAGTATCACTGACACATCCACACCACCTTCCAAAATATTTCATGATACTCAGCGCTGCTCAAAATAATGGCCGGTGAACGGACAATGCCCAGCAAAGATAACCATTTGTCCGGGCAAACTTTCAGTTGGCCGGTCATTTCCCCCGGTTGCCAATTAGAAATTGGTTAGTAAAAAGGAAAGAAAGATTCGCAAAGCCATGAGTTTTTAAGCACACTAGGCGATATTTTGGTCTTTAATATTTTACATGAACTGCTATTATTTGCTTGGCCTTCTCTGCTTAGGGTTCTCACATACATTTTCCCACATCAAAAGGAAAGAAAAGTGAAAGAAGGGGAAGGGGGGGGGAAAGGAAAAAAAAGTGAGTGAACAGTGTCACTTTTATACCCCCAAACTACCCTGAAATTTTGTCTCCTGCTTTTGTCTTATCTTGCTGTAATTCAGCAACAGAGACAAAAGCTAATATATAGATTCAGCTGGACTTTCTCAAAGCTCTTCGCCTCTCCTTTCTAGTTCCAGTAGTAGGCACCAGTGCTAAGGACTTTTGTCCCCTGCAGCGCATCAAATTTACAGGAGGAATTTTCCTCCCGTAGATTTTATCCAATCAATTTTTAATGATGTGCCGTCAATCAACCCAGATCACCCCACATGAAACGCGAGTTGAGCTGTTTTGATCCAAATTCAAATATAGACGATTGATGTCTACACTGTAGTAGTTCTTTATTTTTGGGGGGTTGTCTTAATTTGATTATTTTGTGTTAACGGTCTCCTCTATAATACGAAGCGGAGTGACATGTGTTCTATCAAGGATGTGATCACCTATGGGTTACAGAAAGCTATTAAACTACACAGATGTTCACAAACAAGAGGATGTGTTTTTGTCTGTGCCACAAGAGAGCAACTCAGGCAAGAGCTTGACATTACAAATTGCCCCTTATGTTTTCGATTTATTACAGTCTTGGGAAAGAGATGAAATTTAGCCCTTTTGTTTCGTTGTTGTACCACTTATAGCACGTCTCTTAGCCTTGGATATTGATCCTTCAATTTGATCTTCACTGGCAGCTGACAGTTAAAAGCGCATTAAGCACGTACATGGTGACAAATTTCTCCAAATTTCTCAACTTTTTTTGTAAGTTTTTCATTCCAATCAGCACAGATTCGGATTCAATTTCCAACTGAATAAATACACGACTGACAAGAAATTCCAGATCTTTAAAAAAAGCAGGTTTTCATTTTCCCTGCACCTGTGAACAGTCACCTCCTTTGGAGAGGATTCTTTACTGATTCACTGCATTGATAACAAACATTGAAGGGAAGAGCAACGCACACTAAAGTTTTAGTGGGCGTTCTTTCTGCGTGAGACTAGCAAGAGCCCGATTTTCCATGCAGAAAAAGATATTACTGAAATGCTTTTACTTTGACATAGCAAAAATAACAAAATTCTAGCTGGCACTTTGCGCTCGAGAAAATTTCCAGCTCAGCTTGTGGGCGAGTCTAAGATTAAGCCAGAGCTAAAAGTGAACCTCTTGTTTATGCATTTTAAATTTGTACTGCAGACCATGGACTTTAAACGATTGAAAAGACCACAAATCCATACTTAACTTTACGGGAAAACCATATGAATGAAAAACATAAACTTGAGCCCGCAATCAATTAAAAGCTAACAACTGGTGGTCAGCAGATACCCTGTTTTGACATCTGTCAATTAACCTTAATAGGGATGTCTATTATCAGGTTAAACACAGGTTACAGGCTCCTACTCTGGCTAGAAAATTATTTGACATTTCACATAATGTGGTTTCCCTGTGATGCAGAGGGACAGGTGGATGGGCATACAGTCACGTAGACTGCAAGCAGTCTCTCTTTTTCTTGAGATTTAGTAAGGGGAAGCAATGCTCAAAGCCTCTCTTCATTGATGAGGAATGCTTCAGTTTGAAAACGGCAATCTTGCTTTAGAACGCATAACAGAAAGTTGCATAGACCGGGATACTCTATGACGAAAGTAATAACCAACCCATGCACTACAGGACATCATGCTATAAAACAAAGATTTGGTTACACTGAATCTCAAGGAAAAAAAAATCGGCGACCAAAGAATAATCTTGAGTGACTTGCAGCACAATTCTCTATAATTAGCTTAGCTTTAGAAATAAGCTACAATTAGGTTATGTAGAAAACTATCCCATGAGAACTCTCTGCAAAAAAGAAAAGAAGAAGGTCTCAGGTGATCTAATTCAAAACATAAACCACAGGAAATGAGTTTATGAATATGCGAGAAATAGACCAGCTTTGTGACCTCTAAATGTGAGACTAGAGGCCAAAATTAAGATTTTCTCAGTCAATTTAATAGCTCTATGCATTGCAATTAAATCAACACTCAGTTTTTATGCCAAAAAATCACTAGACTGTGAAAGACCATTTTCTTTTTTTTTGTGCCTCTCCCGTCTTGCGCCTTCAGTCATGCATGTGGTCATTTGCATGTCTTGCGCGTTTTGCTTGATGAACCAAGCAAAAAGAGAGACTGCTCATACTCCAATGGTCACCTGATTACCAAAATTTCTTGGATGGATAGATTACCAATTTTTTTAGGCATGGGGCTCCACTCGCACGCATGTGGAACTCCGCTAAACATAGATTTGGGCAGGAAGTAGTGTGGTTGGCAGTTAAAGTGCTGGAATTAGAATCAGGAGGCCCTGAGTTAAACTCCCACCCTAACCACTAGATGCATTGGTTCTTGGTAGTCTTGAGTTCAACTCCTTAGCCACATGTGTTGATAACGAAATGGCTGGCATTCCGGCGGTAGGGATTCTTAACTTTGTTACGTTTAGTCTTACAGCTGCTAAAATCATTTTAGTTATTACCAGAAAGCATTTATTACCAAATAATATACACATGAATTAATGTGCACAGCATGTCACACTTGAAAGTGTGTCATGACAGTGTTCCTTCAGAAATGCCCTTTTCTCACTGTAAGATGTAAGAAAACTTTCTAAGAATAACAACTTATGTGATAGTTTGGATGGGAAAGTTATTTTCTTATCGTTGGTGCCATATTGACACAATAAGCCGATGGAGTAAGAAAATTAACAGAGCTCTTTACATGTACATGTATGCAGGGTTTGAGCTAGGATTTGATCACTGGGGGACAATTTGTCCCCTTGGCTAAAATTTTGGGGGACATTTTCATTTTCAGGGGGACAAAAATTTGTACACCCTTCTGCTGATGTAAAGGGGCTTGTCTGCTTAGCAGGGCTTCTGATAGGTCTCAGAAGAAAAAGTCAAATTTCGCGGGATTTTAGGGAGAAATTCGCGGAAAAATCGGCCGATTTTGCGGGAATTTGGTGGGAGTTTTCGGGGCAAACTTCACCGAAAAGCAATCGGTAAAAAACGGCTGATTTTGTGGTTATTTTCAAGGCAAATTTCGCTAGAAATCAATCGGTTTTACGCTTTTTAACGTTTTCAACAACAATACGCTCCGGAAATGAACCAATGGCAAAGCCTTTAACATCATGGCTAGTGCCCAGTTTTTCGCAACATAATCTGTTTGCACGTTTCAGTGACGAAGTTCCAAGATAAATTTGCAAGTTTACGGCAAGTAAATAGCTCCTATAGCTGAAATAAGTTTCAAATATGTTGTACAGACATGTATTTGATAAGATTTCTACCGAATTTCGCGGTATTTTTCGTGCTTTTGTGAATTTCGTGGCTCCGCTACCGCGCGAAATATCTGAAGCCCTGTCTTAGATTTCCGACAAAAACAGCAGTAGAACGTGACTGAAACGTAACTTTAGAATGAACTTTAAACATGCGATGAAATATACTTTCCACGTTCTGTTTCAGCTTGCAATTTCTGTACTGAAATAAATCTCTTCGTGTGTGCTTTCTTTCGAGTTTTTTCCCTAAATTTTGAAGGGGACAAATTGTCCCCTTGGCCGTTTTTTAAAGGGACAATTCCAATTGCAGTGCGGGATTGGCGCAATGGCGCGGCCTGGCTCAAACCCTGATGTATGTGACTTATTGTAAGGTTACATAAAAAGAAATGTTTACGTAACATTTCAATGGCACACTGTGAATAGCAATTTGAGAAAATTGTCTATCCCATTTGGTACAGCACAAAGTGCTTGCTTTCATTTGAGAAAACAGACATTATTATTATCAATGTAACCTACTCTCAAGAGGGCAGAGAATGATTTACAAGTGGAGAAATGTGTTGTATGACCACTGAATTCATTCAGGGGAGCTTCTTATTGTGTGGTCTATGACCATCAACACTTGTCAGTGCTGTCACTGAAGGACAGAGGTCAGGAATTTTCCCTGGCTATAAGGAACATAAAAGCCCCGGCTACTTTCATAGGAAAATAGGAGAAAATAAAACCAAGAAAAATCCCTAGCTGTTTGATTTCCTGTCTAGTACAAGCAACTTGAAATCTTAATGACAGCCCAGTCACATATTGAAGCAAAGCTTCAGCACATGTAGAAGTAAAATGAACTCGTTTATTGCAGGTCACACAAGTGCATCTTCCCAGCTCATGTTTTAACAACAACATTATTTGAGACATGACGTCTCTTCCCCCTCTTCTCAAACAAAGTTGGAACAATATTCTTAGATATGCTGAAGTAGTTAACACAGAGCTTCAAAAATAAATAACAACATTATCCGAGAGAGGTAAGGAGGAATTTGTTAAAGGGGAGTGGGCAGACAGACTCTTTAAGCTACCCAATATAATTAATACGGAGTGAAAAGTTATTTGAGTCTGCTATTCCCCAAGCCCTTCAATGTTTGATTATGAAGGGCTCAAGTCTAGCTGCTTTTGTGGTGATTTTCACTTCCATGGTGATCAAAATTTAAGAAAACACCTGAGTTGGTTGATTTAGCGACTTCAATAATACACTCACCCCCTGGAGTTTAGTTTTACAGTCACCACATCTTGGAACCTTGCCTGGCTTTTTGGTGTACAGGTATACCAACTTTCCCCCTTTGAAGGTGACAAAAACATTATTTTATTAGTTGAGGGAGATCACTGGATACTAAGCAGCAGCCATTTGAAGGTTTTGGAGAATTAAAAATAAAAAATTTTCAGTATTAAAGTTCAAACTCATTTTCAAATTTTTGACTCCATGGTTAGACATTTGAAAGGTTTGTTTTTATGCTAAATGATAGCCACATAGTAAAGATTAGTCCAGCTATTCAAGCCAAGTGAAATTGATTAACCAATCCCATCCCTTGGTAAGCTTCTCTTGCTAACTATAACAAGCACGAGTTTTGGGCACATAACTGGCTAAAATGTACTTCCACAAAGGTGCACTCTTCGGTCTGTACACTGCTAAGAACGTACAACATTACCCTTATTGTGCTACAGATTGTTAGAAAATCAGCATAAATTTATTATTCCTTTAACCTCAAAACCTGGCCTCAGTTGTTCAAAAGAGGGATAACTCTATCCACTGGATAAATCTCTATCCAGTGGACAATAAAATACTAGTAATAACCAAAGGTTACAGAGAGCGGGCGACAACAATCAAATTTTGCTCCAACACTGTGCGCAGGTTTCACGCGACAGATGGTCAAAACACGCGTGATTACGAGGGGTAGAAGTTTGAAAAGCACATGATCAAATTACATTCTGTACATTCCATTCATTCTTAGTGGAAGTCCAAACGAATTCTGGTTACGTACATGAGATGCATGTGTAATAACAACATGGAGATTGGGATTGTGGGCTCCTCTTGTCCCACACAATTATTATCAGTTTCCCCAATACTTACCCACTGGATAATGATCTATCCTGTGGATATCGCTATCTAATGTCTGAACAACAGAGGCCAGGTGGAAGGAATTTTTTTAGTTCATTTTTTAAATGTGAAGTTCAGCTTATAAGGTAAAAAAAAAAAAAAGAAGACTGTGCACAACAAAAACGGTTGCCCAGACTCAAAATGCATATGGTTAGCACTTATCATAAGATTTCCGTATAACCCCCATTCATTTAAGCATGCATGTTTCCACTCCATTCATATCGATTATTTATGTGAAACAGTATGAAATTGCTACATGCTTATTACATGTATGGGATTTACATGGAAATCTTACCCTCATTTTAGCAGGTACAGTAAGTGGTTAGCGTAGAATTGTTGCATGCATGATTTTCAACTTCAAAATAAAACTTACCAGGTGTCTTTGAACTGTGCAAGGAAAAAAGATAAAGAAAATTATTACAAGCTATTCAACTTCATTTCAATTTAACATTTTTTAACCCACAGAGCACATGTATATCTTGCAAAGCAACAAATTACAACTCACATCCTTTTCCTGTTGGATTTAGTGTTGTAGGAGAGACGACGTCTGTAGGTCAGTCGCTGCGCCATCTGCAATAAAAATTACATCAATGATTAGCCAAAATATTGTGCTATCCATTCCTAATTGTCAAAACTATTGCGATGTTAACGTTTTAGAAGATTAATTCGGATTCTAAAATGTAACGAGAAATTCTCTTACTTTCAAATTGTTGGTGATTTTGGAAGAGAACGAGAACAAGGTGCGCGTTGCATTTTGGGGATTTTGTTTTGCGCCTGCGATCATAGGTGTACGCAACACGTGCAGAGCAAAAACATGGCGGACAAACTTAGCAGAAATGTAACGATTTGAAATTCTCTAAACTATTCATTTGAAAAACAGTCGCAATTTCGTACGATTTTTTTCGATAAATTAAATGCCGAAATTTTATTCCGCAACTGAATTGATGTGGAAAATTTGGTTACCTTGAGGCCAAATGGAAGGAAAAAGCCACCTTGTACAGAATGACCAAACCGTCTTTTCTGGATCTCGGCAAGAGAGAACACCTCAAAATTATCCTGATCAAGCTGTTTCGAATGAATCGTACACTGTGACTACAGAAGCTATGGATACAGCAGGAGTCAGTGAAATGCAAGCCTTCAGAAGTGACACAGTTTTAACTGGGGGAAAAGCGCACATATTTAGTTCAAAGTCTTCAAATTTTACACAACAGAATGTTAATAGACTTACTGGTCTGGCTGCGATTGCATACAGTTACAAAGAAGACGATGAAACATCTGCCGAAAGTTCTACAGAATTGGAGAATTTCAAAAAATCTTCAACTGGCGTTGAATGTTGGAAAGAAGAGTTAGATAATAGAACCGCTGTAGAAAATTCCACAAACACCATGCGTTGCACAGATGCTTCTATTAAGAACCTTGAAGACCACAGAGTAGTGGAAAACAATAATAAATTAAATGCATGTGAAAAAGTCATCGTTTGTGCCCCTAAAAATGATGCATCTTTGAAGAAACAGGAAAGTGAATTTAGCAATGGAAGTATAATAGGGGCCACATCACAGATTAAAATGCTTGAAAGGGAGAGCAATGAAATAGCACCAGAAAACCACGAAATTGTACATTCTGAACCTAGCAATACTGGTACAACAATGGCTGCTGATAGTTCTGAGAGTGTTCAAGATACTGAAGTTGTTGGGCATCCGGTTGTGGAGTCTTACAATATTGGTAACGTAGTAAAAGAGCTTGTTAGTACTGAAAACGTGGTGTCAGAGCTTGTCAATACTGGTAAATGTACCACAATGGCTGCTAATACTTCTGAGAGTGTTCACGAAACTGAAGTTGTTGGACATTCAGTTGTGGAGTCTAACAATATTTATAACATAGTAAAAGAGCTTGGTAGTACTGAAAATGTGATGACAGAGCTTGTCAATACTGGTACTGCAATGGTTGCTAATACTTCTGAGAGTGTCCAAGAGGATAATGATGTTGAACATTCAGTCCGACAGCTTAACAATATTGGTAATGTGTTAAAAGAGCCTGTTGGTATTGGAAACATAGTGACAGAACCTGTCAATACTACAAGCACATACAGAGAGCCTGTGAAAGTTGGATATACTATCACAGATTGTGGTAACATTGCAAACAAAGTCACAGAGCCTGTCCATATGGGGGATACAACAAATGAGCATCGTAGTGTTGTAGGCCTAGCCAACAAACCCATGAATACTAAACATATTCGCCCAGAGCATCTTAACATTGGTGCTGAGTCCAATACTGAAAATGTGAGAACAGTACAAGTTCATATTGAGGATATAACCAAAGAGCCATCGAATACTGGGATCACAAGTGGAAGCCCTGTTAATGTTGAAAATGTGAAATTAGAGACAGGTAATGCATTCTTGAACACACCTTCATCAATAGGAAGTGTGGATCAGGTCTATGCTATGGACACTATTGACCATGAACTAGACAGAATCCATGATAAAGGAACTGGGGATCAAATAATAGAGGATACTACAAAGACTGACTCTTCCTCTAGTGACAGTTCTTCAGATTCTGATGATGAAAGCTCATCAAGTGAAAGCTCCACAAGTTCTGAGTAAGTAAGAATTATTACAAAAACAAACCAACAAATAAAAAACAACCAAAACAAATGCCCGTTTTGTAGCTCAGGGGCAATGATTAATTTACATCTGCTACCGGAGACAGGACTGCAATTTTACTGTTGGCCAGAACCTCTTTAGAACCTCTAATTTGATAGGTTCTTGTTGGCCCAAAGCTCTATTGTGTCAGAGTTGGGGTTCATTGTTAGTTTTGTTTGGGTTACGGCTATCTTTTGTTTTCTAAACCAATCCTGTGAGCCGTTCTTAGAGCTTCTGGCCCACCCCAATTTTACGGGGTCATCCAAGCCACACAGGGGTCTTGCTGTTTGCAATCAACATACAAATTCTCCAAACTGATCTCAATACATTTCCTTAAAGAATTAGTTGAGAGTCAAATTTGATAATAGATCAAGGCATTTTCTCTTGGGTGATCATTTTATTTATTTTCATTACGTATCTCTTGACAGTGTATGGATATTGTTAGGAGAAAATTGATCTTGGTCACCATTGGGACTTAAAGGGTTAAAGCAGTAACTTGATTTCTCCATTAGTTTTAAGACCCTGGTGTATAGTATTGGGACGGTCCCAGGAATCAAACCCATGACCTCCTGTTATGCAATAAAGCTAGCCTACCAACACAGCTTGTGCTGATGTGATTGACTTGCTAATCCTTTCATTTCCAGTTTGCATCAAAATCTATAAAATGAGAGCTAAAAAATGCATTTTGTGACACTTACTTTGTATGTGACAAAACTGCTGTGTCCTAACCTGGGAGTAGTGGAATGATCCATTGTTGGTAAAGTGTGTAATTTTCATTAGATGTTAACTTTCTCAAGAGAAACTTATCATTTAAAGCGAAATTTTAAGCTGGCCCCTTGCAGCTTAATCCTGCATATTAGCAAACTATTGATCAAACTTTGATATTTTCCCAAGTGATGATCTTGAGGACATAAGAAGAGAGATAGAGAAAGAAGAAGAACAAGTCCTGAAAGGTCCTCCAAGAACCAAGAGTGAAGTATTAGCAAAGGTACAGTAGGCCTGGGTTTCTGATCTGTTAATTCTTCTTTGTTGCAGAAATATGACATTTCCTAGTATAGACTAGAATCATATTTAGTCAACCTTTAGAAGTTTAATAGACTACCTTTTTGTACCTATTTCTTTTTTTTCCTTCATTTCCTCATCTGTTGGTCCAATTTATATTGTGCAAAACTAAAGTGTTTGGTTGTCTGCATAGTAATAACTATTATTGTTTTAAAGTTATGAATATAATTTATGAAAATCATATATGTGAACTGCGGGGTGAAGAATTATGTAAAAGTAGATCATCGCAGTTGTATAAACGCAACTTATGCAGTTGCAAATAGAGAGCCTGAAAAAACTATATTCCTGTACAAGCCTGAATTTGTTTTTTCAGGCTTTCTTTTTGCAACTGCATAAGTTGCGTCTATAACTGGGATGATCTACTTTCATATAATATTATTGTTTTGTTTTAACCCAACTTTGAATGGGGGAGATAGGGGTGTACATATGTACAGCAGAAGTGAAAACTGGTTTTGGACAAACAATGCTGTTAACTGTAGCTTTAATCAGGAGTAAAGTCATGATCATCTATCGTGATAATAGCATGTAAAGATATCATAGATAGACGTTAGAAAAGTGAAGGAAGACTAGGTACAGGTAGGATGAGTCTCTGCTTTCTAAATGTTTTGGTTTGCCATGCAGAGTGCATGTTTTTTTTTCCTTAAGCTTGTATTATATGTTTTTTTTTTCCTGCATGTTCCAGCTTTCTGTATTTTTTAAAGTGAAAAATTAAATTTTTCATTTAACAGTAGGTTCCCAGTACCCATTTATACACCTCGGTGGGGGAAACAAACTGAAGCAAACTTTCTTGTGAATGTCAAAGGAATTAAGCAATGCTAGCGCTGGACTTGAGTCCAGAGCTACCTACACTAATTTTTTTTTTTTTTCAAAAGGACCTTCCAGAAATTCCTGAACTGGATATAACCATTGATGATGATGTTCAGCTTGTGGAGCTTGGTGTGATATTCAGTATAGTTGAATCAATGGGTAAGAATATCAGCTATGTAACATTGTCATACAATCACATTTCTATACCTGCTAGCTGCTGTCCTGAAAATTATCTCTTATTTGTAACTAAACTACTGGTATAACTGTGTGCAAATGACCAGAAATAGCAACATCAGTCTATTAAAAGACCATTTGGCAGTGATCACCTAATCAAGCTACTTTTTCATCTTCATCTCAGTGAATTAAGTTGTTATAATAATTATTAAGAGGAGCAATAAATATCATCTACAGTAAAATTCTTTTAAATTATATTAATACCCCATTTGCTGTTATAATAATTTAAGGGTTTCCAGTAAAAAGGGTGTAATAATTCACCTAATGTATCAATATTAAGCAAATTATGCCCTAATTTTTGCTGGAAACCCTTCAATTGTTATTATATCTTCTCAGTTGATGATTATAACTGTTCCTGATCATCACTATGAACTTTCCTATATTTAGACAGGTCAAACTTTACTGTCACAACAATAATTATCCACCTTTTCATGATATGGTTCATAAAAATAAAGACAGTCACTAACTGCAAAAAGTGTTAATTTTTGTTGTTGTGTTATAGTGGTTGTAAAGGCATTACCCCAAACACCTGCTTTGGATTCAGACAGTATTCTCTTCATGGGAAACAGATCCTGTTTAGGCCTGGTAATGACTTCTAACTGTTTGTAGATAGCCATGAATTTGTTTATTTTGTGTATCTGTGCATGGAATATATAACAGTGATTGTTGGATTATCAAGATAATAATAATTTTTTATGTTGTTCCAAAACTTAAAGAAATCATCAATTATAAAGGTTTATAGTGTAGGGGTAGCGGTTACAGGATAGGCCAGTTACTGATGGGCTATTGCTGCCTTGTAACAGGTTTCCCCAGGTAAGGGAGTCTGGAATCTAGAATCTGGGAAATTTTTGCATGTGGAATCCAGAATCTTGGAAATTTTTGCTTATGAAATCTGGATTCCTAGGCCTTGGAATCCAGAATACAGCTGTAGGAATCTGGGATCCCACTAAAATTTGGAATCTGGAATCCAAGTTCCCCTGGAAAAGATGTGGAGTCCATTAATTGGAATCTGGAACCCACAGCATTGAATCCATAATACAAGACTGTCTTGGATTCCCTTACATGGGGTGAAAGAGGGCTGTCAACAAGGGCTGCTAGCCGTTCAAAACCGCTGGCTAGTTAGCCATCCTTAGCCAGCTGCTTTCATCTCCTACCGCAACTGCTAACAAAAAATAAGCACCATTGAAAAAAATTGTATTTAGCATTCGTTTCCCAGTCTTGAATGACATTGAACGCATATTTAAACAGGTTTAGATTTGTGAAATGTTTGAACCATGTGATGTTATGGAACACCAGGGACATTTCAATGGCATTGTTCCCAGTCTTGCCTGTATTCTGATGAAACAACATGGCACCCATGTTGGAAAATACCTCTTGAAAACCCCTGGAAACACCATTTCCAAGACTCTGAATTTCAAAGTGCCCTAGATACCGACCATCAGCTGCAGGGCTCTGCTCACACAGAAAAAGTCATTGGAACCAGTAAGGATCCATTTCATTTATTTAAGAAGCTGTTATTTGCCTTAATTGCAGGTATTTGAGACTTTTGGACCTGTACAGACACCATTTTATTCTGTCAGATTTAACAGGGAATCAGATATATGTAGCAAAAATGTCCACGTTGGTGACAAGGTGTTCTATGCCCCTGATGTCATGGAGTATTCGCACTATGTGTTTGTTGCACAACTGAAAAAGTAAGCATGGAAATCAGATTTGTTATTGATAATAGTGTAAATTAGTATTTCAGAATAATATTCTCTATCTCAGCACATGGTTTTTGTTCTTTTTATACATACACTGATTACAGGTAGCCATTATGACACCTGAAGAAGGATCATGAGGTTATCCCTATATTAAGATCTCTCCTTACACGTCAATAACCCACCAAGCCCAGGAAAGGTTGGGCACACCAACGTGGTCTATGTCCCCCACTCTTTTCGAACAGTGGTGTGGGTTCTTAGCTTTTACGTCCCACAAGAACAAGATGAGTGAAAGTATTGTAAGATGGGACCCACAGTTTTTGTCCTTATTAAAGAAGACTAGAAAAACTAACCATTTGCAGATGTCATTACAAATGCAGCACTTTCTTAACAATTATTTAAAGACCCTGACCCTGGTATGGCCGTGGTTTGAACCTGCAACCTCCCACTCAGCAGACCAGCTAACCAGGCGGCAATAATTGTATTTGTTTGTCATTTCTTGTCATTTTTCGCTAGGTTGAAAGGCTCGGATGCTTCATGGGAACATGACGAAGAACCCCCTCCTGAGGTAAATGAAATAAATTACATTTTTAATTATAGTTGCATAAAAATTTCTTACAGAAAATTTGCTTGTCGTGAAATTAATATTATATTTTGCTAAATGTTTTAAACTTTTTTCTAAATCTTTTTTTATATGTTACTTAAGATCAGTAGGCACAGCAACTGTATGAAAAAGCGTCAATGTTCTGCATGATTCCTTTGGAAGAAATTTTAATAGCCTGTTAAAATTGAGCCTGTCATTGTTATTATTTTGTATTTTATCTTTGTTGCCACTATTAGGCCGTAGAATATTCCGATGACGAGGAAGAATCAAAAGCTAGAGCAAGTAGGAGAAAAGAAAGGTACAAATATTATGTTTGAGTGTTGATAAGATGTCTTTGATAAAAATTATAAAGAGCACCATGTTGTAGCTACCTACATCCCCAAGTGCAGATCATTGAAAAATTTGAACACCTTCCATCGACTCCACCCCTAATAGGACGTAGTTCTAGGGGACTGTGAGTCATGCACTCCTTAGTATTTTCAACTCCTGAAAGTACAAATTCAATGTCTTTTTCAAAAAGCTGACCTTTTTTGTGTAAACCTGCAGTGGAAACCAGTCTGGTCATGCTAATATTATCATAATAAGAATTATAAATAGTAATAATAATAGGGCTTATAGTATTGAACACATTAAAATTTTGCATGTAAGATATGTGCACGATTTGGACTTTAACTCCATTATTTCATTTCATTTCTGATGCACTGTTGAAAACATTTCTGTGTAGGATGGCCAAAAGTGGTTCTAAAACAGATGAAAGTACTCTGAAAACAGGAGAAAGTAGGTCCCATTTTCATCAGGGATTTAAAAGAGGTTTGTGCATTGTGTAGAAATAGTGTAATTTTAAAAAAGAAGAACTACAGGTCAAACTCAATTTCACCTGTAACCTGTCTGCTCCTAAAAGTTCTCCAAATCATAATTCACAGAGATGGGAAATTAAAAGAAAGAAAGAAATTTGTAATTTAGTACCATCTGTGAGTGGAATGGACTTAGCTCTCCTGTGGTGACAAAACTAGCTGTGAATAAGGTGATCATTGTAAGGAAAGCACTCCCTCACATTTCTTATGTATGGAGCATCACAAGAGGTCATGAATTGAACAATGAACTTGACTTTAATGCAAAGTAGTTTCCACAAGCCATCCAAATTACAAAATTATTCTTAAATCAATCTTTACCATAAGTTTCTGTCATTAAAATGTTTCAGGTAACAGAAAGAGAACTTGGCAAAACCATGCGAAAGGAAAGACCGTCACTCAGAACCAAAATGAAGGGATGCCTCCTAGCAACTCAGTGCCCATACCACACCCAGCATACAGAGGTCCTACACCCTGGAGTGGGAGTGCATCACCTTTGCAAGCATCAGAGAGACCCTACATGGGCCCTCTCCCTCATGAAGCTATGCACTTTCAGGGTCTTTCAGAGGGACCTCCTAGGGGGGTACCTCCATTGATGCTTCCTCCAATAGGGCCACCTTCTTCAGTCCCTATGGGACACATTCCTCTAACAGAGCCAGGCCCCATGATAAATGTACCCAGACCACCATTTGGGCCACCAAGGCCCTTTGGTGGTGGACCAGGTGTCCAGAATCCTTGGCCAGGGAGTCCATCTCCTGGTTTTTCCCACAGGTACCCTATTCCTGCACCTCAACATTTTCAGAATCCCAGGGGAAATATTCAAAGTTTTCCAGGAAGAGAATTCATGGTTTTTGGTGTGCCACCTCCTCCTCCTCCTCCAACACCCCCACCTATGTGAACAGATAGAGACCATAAGTCTGGGGTAGTAAAAACAGGTAAACAACCTGTTACCACGGGAAACCAGCTTGGTGTCCAGCTAAGAAAGTGGTAAAAGTATGGTCTTTGATATAAATAAATATTAAAAGTATGCGAAGGGACCTCTAACTATACCTGAAGGCAATAAAGTTATGGTGTACCTTCAAGGTCTCTAATTATTACTGTAACACCCCACTTGTTAAAGATGGCCAAGGTTAGGATGAGACTTTTTGATTCTGAACGAGACCTCACAGTGTAATCCTTGATATGAAACCCCATCAAACTGGTGCTTTTTCATGATGCAATTTGTTTTGTTTTGTTGTTTTTTTGTTTTTTATGAATCGGACAAAATGAAGTTGACAACTTTCTCCGACAGTTTGTGATTTGGCATTATTGGCAAAAACAGTTTATTTGATTTCAAAGTTTAGATTTGCAGCATGCATGATGATTAGAATTACCAGTAATTAAAAAAATGTTGGAAAACAGTATCACAGGAACATTAACTGCACTTTGGTTTTATTTAATAATAAATTGACTGTTGTTAAACGTAGGGTTTGAGAACAGGCTAGGGCTTTCAATGAGTGTTATAACCTTTTTTATTATTATTATTTTTTCACCTGCATTTTCTGTGTCGGATTAAGTAAGCAACAAAAAATTAATAGGCCATTTTCACGATGAAGTCAGATAACCACAACTACCAAAATCCATTACTTTTTTGTTCTTTTTTAAATTTATTCTCACCAACATTTATAAATCAACAACCCTGGTTTGCATGTACACACAGCAAAGTAGAGGATTCTGGTAGTTTTAGTCAAATAATGTCATCATGAAAATTTTCTATTTTTAAAACTTTCCAGTACCAGCTGCAATTGTTAAGGACTTTTTAAGTCTGGTGTTATCATAATAATATTATTATAATATTATATTCTGAAAATAGATGACTTTAAAGGTATATATGAACCCTGTAAGAAGTTTTTTTTTTGGTAAATGGCACTCAAGTACAATAAAGGAAACCTTGATAAAGAACAACCATGGCTTTGGTCTTGCATATCCTTTAGTTTTGTTTTATCAATGCATCCAAAACTAGTTAGCTGCAAAACTCCCCTGTTAAGAAATATCATTCCATCAACTTTGCACTTAAATAATCTTTCTTGTATTTTACCAACCTAATTCACTTTTTTTACACAGTGTAAAACAAAGGAATGACTCTCATCTCCTTTGATGGTTCATTAAATCCACGTGAACATTGTGTTCGTACAGGTACAGGTACATCAACATGTAAACTGCAACATGAATATTATTCACCCATGGATGTAATGCCATGTTATTGTATGCTGTAGAGCAGTCCTTTTCAGTTCTCAAGCTTATTCCTTGGTCAATGATTTTGTCATTTGAGTTCTTTTGTCCTTCAAAGTATGACGTTTGCCTTGTAACCATGGAACTCCACACGTTCACCAGACACAATGGTCAACTTTTCTTTCCTCTTGCAAATTAAATATGGGGCTATAACATCAAACCAAAGCCAACTCATGATTCAGTGTGATGGATGTTATAGACTGTAAGCACTGTTCGCAGCAAAAAATTTAAACAGAATCTAAGCCCAGTTGGGCGTGGAAAGAGAATGTCCTCTGCTGTTCCAAAGCTTTTCCCCAAAATGATATGCAGTGGCAAGACCACCACCCAAAGCTCCAGCTATAGCAATGGGTCTCACGCCTGCTGTCGATTTAAAGAGCATGCCCGTTAAGGTTGCAGCACCAATAGAGTTGAATTCATCTTCCTCTCCTCCACGTAACTTTCCAATCAATGTGTCTAGACTGCAGTACATGAGTGCTGTTCATAACAAAAAAAAAATTCAATATTCTTTTTAGTTACTATTCAATCATAACTTTTCATTAATATATTTATATTAAATTCTTTCCTTACATAAACTTTAGTCAGTTTTTTTCCTGCACATGCATTGTGATAATAACATACTTTAAGGACCCATTTAATTGCCCCTGGAAACTAATGCCAAAAAATGTTTTTTTAGCTAGTCAGGTTGTTTTTTCACTCAGTATAACCAGGCTAGCTGTTTTTCCTGATCCAAAATAATTACAACTTTCAAAGTTCATGTAACTTTTTGCTGGGCATGTACGAGGCTACATTAATTTTTATTGGGAATACACTGACATTTCTACAAAACTACCAAGGATCATGAATTCATTTTGCAGGAAGTAACAGTGGACAGTGAAACAAGATTTCCATTGGAATTTTCTGATGAATGTTATATAACAGTTGAGTATATACTAAAACAATGGATAGTGTTTTTCACACGCTCTGATTGGCTACTTAATCAGTGAATATCCTGCACTATTCACTGATTCACCTCCAGTTCCTCCGAGCAAGCGACGCCAAACTCACGTAAGTTGTGAGCAAAATGCCTTCCCAGTTTGCTGCCATAACAAACAAAGAAATTTAACAACTAATCAAGCAAGCTGTTCCGGAGATACACGGAGAAGGTGACAAAGTTCGGTTTGGAAGTTTTAACAGGTAAAGCTTTGTCTTTTTTACTCGAATTTATCGATAACACTGGTGAAAAAGTTTTTTGTTTACAAATACAAATTAAGCTTAAGTCTTGTGTTACTATTATTTAGTTGACTTGTTCATAAATAAGCTTAAGACTAAATTTAATAATCTTTTTTTACAGAATGATTTTAAATACAAAAAGAATTCACAACTCCTTTTGAAGAAATTTCCCAGCAAGAGCTAAACAAATGCCCTCGAAAGTATTATTTGTTGGCAAGAAAAAGCGACGGCCGCAGCCATTCAGTCATTACGCGCCAAAATTGTAATCGTTGGCAACAGTATTTGAGTTAAAAATCATCATTTTTTGTGCTCAATTATCTCACTGTTTTAGTACGTACTAAAACAATTATTCACCGAAATGGAGGTGGCTAGTGGTGGCTGTTTACCTTGCTGCTTTGTAGCTCTGTAAATATCCATGACTAACCACCTCCACTTCAGTGAATAATTGTTATATATTTTTGCACTTTCCTGTGGCTTGCTTGACTAGCTCATGCTAATTTGGGCATGATTTGAAAGATCTCATTCCCTGCAGAAGTTTCTCATAAAAGTGGTCTATCATGTCAAGTAGTCTGTCACTAGCAGAACAAGAGATATACAGGGGCAACTACAGGCAGTTGATATGTAAATGTATCAAATAAATTTCCCTCATTATATAAGCTGTTACAATATTTCTGCACTTACCAAGAATCCCCAGGCCATTTCCAAAAGATGGACCCCTCCGTGTGCATCCATTCAGTACACTGTAAAATTTGCAATAAACAAATCAATTTGTTACTTATTCTACCAAACAAGCTCAGAAAATTTACTCTGACTTGTCAAATTTGTTCAAGGCTGTGTTTTAAGAGCACCCAGTGACCCCTGGCACCTAACTTTTATGCCCAGGTAACTATAAAAATCTAGTTTTATTACTATTTTTTTTTTCATAGAAATCATATGCTGGGCACCCTGAATTTCACAGGCTTAGTGCAATGGGCTCCATTCAATTTTTCTTAGAGCACAGCCTGGCCCTAGTTGGATAACACTAAAGCTGGATAACACTATCCACTGGATAAATCTTTGTCCAGTGGATAACACAAGTACTTAGCCACTGCTTAGTGATTTATCTGGTGGATAGCGCTATCCAAAGTTTAAATTATAATATAAAATTGATATAAGTATGATCAGTCATGAATAGGATTGAATACATACCTATTTACTCTAAGTTTGAGGGTCTTGCCATCTGGATTCCGTAGGCCCTCATATAAACCCCATGTCCCCCCAACTGCCAAACCTTTAAAAAGAGGATCATCATATCAATTACAGAAAAGTTTCAAACTCTCCAAAACATGAAAGGCATCTGATGAATGTATCTAATCAGGGTGGTTAAGAAGTAGAGCCAAAAAGTGAAAAAGTACATGTAGATGGCAATGGCAAGTGGTAACACCATTTTTGCTCTATTTTTTTTTCTTTTTACTAGTGAGTACATGTAGCAATCAGTGAAATTACAGAACTTTTTGACAACCCTGGAGTCAATTTAATAAAACTTTTTCACATGTAGCCATTGTTCTAGAGTTTGAAAACAGTCCTAAGCTACATTTGTAAAAGTTTTAATAAACTGACTCCTGCTTGTCATAAGAACCAAGTCCAAATTATAATAAAAGAACTTTTCCCTAACTCAGCACCTGGTTGACCCTTTTCCACTTCTGCAACAGTATGTTAAGGGAAGATTATTATTAGGTCAATAACTTGAAGATGAAATCATATGATTTTACCATAAAAATGAATACTCTTTGGTAGAACTTTTGCATAGCACTATTTAGTTCTTAGGATTTTAATAACAGAATTGGATTTATTGAGAGTGAATTATTTTCTTTGGCAGCCATTAGGAGTGAAAGGGTTTAACTGAATTCAACAATGTTCTGACAACATACCACACATATACGAGGTTCCAATCCCTGAAAACATCTGTTCACCCCAACTTCTCTTCTTTTTACTATCAGTGGGAAAAACAAACTCAGCTCCACCCTGTAAAACAAAGTTAAAATCTTATGCTTTAACTACAATATAATTATAGACTGCCTTGAGGTTAAAAATTCTAAGTATAATGCTGCAAGCAGATGCTGGGTGTTAACACATTATCTGAGAAACGACGAACTGGCATATGTACACATTTTGCTGATAACAGACCCTGACATTGGGTCAAGAAATTTTTTTGTGGAATAAAAAACTTCAAGAGAGTCCTTAAATCACAACTTATTCATTGTGATTTGGATCTTTATTGGCCAGTTTACAGTCATACTGTTTGCACACATCACGAAATGCATACCAAACACAATTAGAATGAAGAAATACAGTGGTACGATTTTAAATTAAGTTATAATGACACCACTGGCTGTTTCTGCTTAGAATCATCCTGACAGAAAAATCGAGATTGCAATACCTGTATAGTGGTAATAGTCAGGGAAAATACCTACACCTGGGCCCTTAATGAAAGCTCTGAAAAAAAGTGTGATGCACATGCAGAGTTTGTTTTGCTCATAATACCAATAATATTGTTTTCATTCATTTATTTATTTTTTTACATTCTCATTGCCATCATGGTTGTGGTTGCTAAAGCTCTCTATAATATTATTACTTTACCTGATTAAGATATGATGGATCAATGTTCAGATATGGTGAGAGTGCTGCACCTCTGTTGACTAAAAAGAAAGATGAAATGCATGTCACACTTAAGTACAAGGCATCCAAGCTACCAAAAAAGATGGATGCATTCAAGCCTTGTGATGCATGCACAAAAGCCTTGCAAAACTTTTTTATTCCTATACAGTTATCTCTTTTCAATGTTGTGCAAGCTTAAGTCAGGGTTGTCACTAAGATTTCTAGTTGCCGGATAAATACAACAAGTACCTGCATGCAAGGAATCAAACACCTCACCTCTCCTAACCCTAAAAGACAATTGGTTCATTACCCTAACCATGAAACAATGGGAAATAATGATAAACAATGATGTGTTATTGTTTCCTGCGACCAATGAGGAAACACCTTACGAGCAGCTCCTACATTACTTGGGTCAGCTAGGGATATCTTTTGTTCTGTTTTTTTTCTATTTTCCAATGAAAGTAGCCAGGGACCACATTCAGAGTAGCTGAGGAAAATCCCCAGCCCCCGGCACTTAATAGCTTGTGAAAACAGCTGTTTCTCCTTGCTCCTCACCGCTGGGAATATTTCGCGGGAGGAACGTCTGCGACTCAATGACAGAAATTCCATACTGATGACATAAAATCAATGTTTAAATAATAAATCCAATAGTCATGGGGTTCCAAATGCAAATTTGTTCAATTTTATGTTTCTCCTTGTCGATTTTGGTAAAGTGTTGTGTTCATCTGCAAACAAGCTCCAGCGAAACTCAAAACCTTCTTCTAGAGAAGAGTACATTCCACAAATATTGATTGTTTTGTTATAAATTCATCGCTTTTACATTTGACCTTTGTAGCCTTTTGTCTTTTGTCTGTCATTCGTAAAAAATAGCTAAAACAATGTAACTACTTAGTTGTCCAATCAGCGCTTATGACCCGATTCTGGTCAGATTTTACGTCATCTGTATGGAATTTCTGTCGCTGAGTCACGGACGTTCGTCCTCGCAAAATGTCCCCAGCAGCGAGGAGTGAGGAGAAAAGGCTGTTTTCGCTGGCTAAGCACTTAATGACACCCCTGTTAAATGTTTTAAATAACTCTCTTTGGTCTGTGACACATGTACAGCTGTTATATACCTTGTTTGGTCTTACAATACATGTATGTTAGGCAATTTCAATTTTTCTTGTAACATGTAATTTCTTTCAAATTTGTAACAACACCAGCTCCACAAGCCAATTCTGACTGGCAATCAAACTGGAGCAAGAATTTTGTGGTGCCCGACTTAGACTTGTCCACCGCAGGGATAAAGCTAAGGAAAAGCAACGCTGGCTTTTTCATTGGTGAAGCCAGCTTTTTTACGCAACTGAACCTTCAAAATTACTTCATGTCTTTGTTTTCCAGAGCCATTTTAGAAAGGGTTAGCTCTTTTTAAGCCGGAGTAATTATTGCTCTAAGCAACAACCCTACCGGAGCATGATGTAATCAATACAATGTCTCAGGCTTGGTATTCCCATCGTTGTAAATGAGTTTTACAGTACATGTAATTTAGAATTCGCTTGTGAAACAAACAAGCAAACTCAAGTTTAGCGATAAAATGACCTTATTTAACAGACATGCTGCTACTCACATCGTACATTCGCAATATATTTTTCAAAGTTACTTATGTCATAGTCAAGATCTTAGAGAACATCGGAGCAAGCACCTTACCGGAATACGCCATACTCGGGTCTTGTATTGAATAATCATCTTCCCTATTTCCCAAATTCATTTTGAATGAGAAAAGTACTTAAACAATGAGGAGAAATCAATAGAAAAAGAAAGATTTGCAGGAATATATTTCCTCTACGCACCCTCGTGCAGAATGAATGCATCAGTGCGCGTGCGTGTAGTATATATTACGCAATAAAGAGTGATCATTGCTGGGACCTGGGCCCGACCAGCGAGGAATTGGAGGGGAGGATCGGGGGTGATCGGGTTTTTATCCGGCTCGAACATCTCTAGAACCTGGGATCAGGCGGAAAAGAGGGGGAAACAACGTAGGCCAGAACATATCCCAATAAACCTCCTATAGCTTTTCTATGGTCTTGTATGTTTTGTTTTCCCAATGAATGTCAGAAAAATTTGACTATTGTCTCTTAATATAAAATTATGTGTATGTTGCAGTTTATTTTTTATCTCACGTAATTTTTTGTTTTTCTTTTGTTTTTGGGTATGGTGATTTATGCTAATGAAGTTGAAACAAACGAAAAATTAAAATTACCTGAGATAAAAAAGTAACCACAACATGTACATTTAAGCCTGCGTGGCAGGTGCAAAGATGGGAGCCGGGGAGAGGGAGGAGGGAGAAGAGCCTGCTATTCAGGCTATGTTTACATATGTGCGGGGTAAGACAAAATTTGAAAACAAAAGTTCACTACAGTGCTCAGTCATTTGACCCAGATTGAAAAACAACAACTTACAACAACAACAATGAAAGTTAATTTTGGCCAATGTTGCTTCTGGTCCTTCTGCACAGTTAATAATATATATGCCAACAACTCTTCCAGATTATCCCAGAGACCCGGATCTCCCGGATATTGCACTTCCACTGAGTCAGTAAATCTCCTGGATGAAATGGAATCTTGGGCGTTTCTGTTCTGTAGTTTGAAATTAAGCCCATTGTTCCTCAAAGGTCAATATTTCTTTTTGATCATAGTACAGTCTCCACAGCATTTTTGCACATTTTTCATCATTGACAAAACTATTATAACAGAGACAACAAAAAATGAATTGAAGCATTTGTTTACACCTGGGGACATTTTGCAGACTATATTGACATGATTGAATATATATTAACCGGTTTTATGAAAAAGATGCAATGTACCCGGTAATGCGTTAAATATTAAAACAGTCACAAAACAAGTTTGGTTTTACTTTATTTGGGGATTTATGCCGCCAGGATACGTGGGCACCATCACGAATCTTCAGATAGTTTTGAATACCCAAAACATTCCTACTTAAATCAAGCTGCCCATAAAAAAATAGCCTGCGAAGGGGTAGAGAAGTGGCAACCGGAAATACGTCTGCTGTTCGCAGGCTAATAAAAAAATATTTGCCAAAATTTTCCTACCCAAAAACATCCTGAAATCAAAAATTTCAAACCCAAATAATCCTTCGATCATCCCTGTCATTTGAAATCCAGAGTACCCACCTGTGTGTGGACACTGGAGGTTTTAACACTAATTATTATTGCAATGGAAAGGTAGCGGCAACCAGAAAACAAATTTTTTGACTTTTCCCTGAATTTTCAAAGACGATTTTCAGAACATTCTGTAAAAAACTTCCCTGACCTTGAAAAGTAGTTTTTCCCTCTTAGCCAAGACCATGAAAACCCTGACATACATGTATAATACTCATTACAATATTGGAACCTGATTTCTTTCAACCTTATCATATAGCTATTTCTGCAGACTTACATGTACAAGTACATGGGCATCCACTGATTTCTGTTTCTCTTTAGAACCCCACCTTGATTTAAGTCTTCTTCTCAAATGTGGGTTCAGAAGAGATCATTGTAATCTTTAGGTATGTAATAGAATAAGTTTTACCGTTTTTATTGTATACATAATAAGAGCTATAAACAACTAAGAACATCCTTAGTGTTGGTGGTTCACAACTGGTTGGTATGTGCATGCCCGATAGATCACTTCCGTCTTCATGCATGTGATTCAATGGTGTGTACAGTTTCCTTCATGATGTGTTGTTTCTGCCACAATGGGTGCATTCCATTGGGATCAGGATCAGTGATCCGAGATCACTTAGATCGTGTAGATCAAAGGAACCTATGAATCCTTTTCCAGAGTGGATTTGTCCGTTCCTATGATGAGGCCCTGTTAGGGTTAATTCCAACAAGCAATATGGCCTTGAAACAGCGACATAGGACAGCAGAAATGACGACAAACAACACAAAGATGGGTTGAAACTGCAACAGTGACAGAGAAAGGCACAAATACAATTGTAAAATACCAACAGCGACATGGCTTCCTCCTCAATACACGAAACGACATGTTTTAAAATTCAGACAAACGGACATACGTAACCCTCCTGAGGGGGCCTTTTTGATGCACCATGACCTGAGTGATCTTAGATCACTGAACCTGATCCAGGTCATCTCAATGGAACACACCCAAGGTTTCTTTCAGCCACTTTTTCTCCTCTCCCTTTCACTATTTCAATACTGATATTTTTTTTTAGTGTGACGGGTGCCTGTTTTTATTTCCTTTTAGTGGTGGCTTATGGCTGGGTTGCACATTCGTGCCAGAACCATGGGAGCACTATTCAATCCAGGGGCTGACTGCCCTATACTCCAGACACCCAACCTCTATCAAGGAAATGCAGTTGTTAAATCAAGGTTGAAATCACCAGCCACTAGATCAAAATGGTTGCAGTTACACTCACAGGCATTTTTTTGGTCTTCAGGATAAATACCAGAACCACATCAGTGGATCACATGATGACAGTATTTCTTGACTTGTTAGCATGTACTATAAAACTTGAGTTTCAAAAGTAAAAATCTTTTTAATCATGTCCGCCTCACCATCAGTTCTATTGGACTTCAGTTGTTCTGTGTGACATTGAATGAATTGTTATCCATGATTTCCCATACTTTTTCTTGCAGAATTGGAACAATTTCTGCCGATACAAACAGGTGGGTCTCATCCAAATCCTCAATCACAAACTTTCTGCCCAAAGTTATTTTCTCATCGAGGTGAAGAAGAAATTGCTTTACTGCAGGATCGCTATAAGGGAAAAGATATTAAAATATGTAAATTTGTGGTGTTACCAGGCTAAGAGAACATTAATACAAAGACAACCCAAAGACCGTGGTATATATAACAAAATGCTTATTAGCAATGAAGTACATGTAAATGTTGCTTACTTAAGAAATAGGGCCAAAAGTGCTAAAAGTACAGAAAGGACACTCATCATTCAGTTTCCTGTTTAAGACAGCCTGCAGTTTTTTGTTTTGCTTTGTTTTTTTTTCAGCTCTTTGCGCTGGAAAATATGCTTTACTGCCACAGACCAAATTTGTTTTGATTTATTTCTTGAGTCTGCAGCACTCACAACAAATGAAAGTCTTCCTAAATTGCACTTTGACAACCACTGCAACTTCATCACACTCACACTCCAATCACACATAAGCCCACAGCGAAACCACCCTCTGTTAGTGGGGCCATTGTTGATTGAAATCCGGTTAAAATCTGCATTTTGGAGAAAATTACAGCCACTGTATTGTTCATCTGTATTTCTAAAGAGAGAGACTCGGATTTCAATCAACCCCACTAACAGAGGGTGGTCTGCCTGTGACAAGCCACTTTCTTGTTTGACCTTGGATCAGTTTTCACAGAGCTGCATCTCGACTAACATTACACACAACAAAATAATGAAACACGCACCACAAAATAAACACAGTGTCACTGGTTTTTCACTGGAACATGTCAAAAGATAAAAAAGGGAAAATAAATGGGAAAGGGTCTATTCTCATGATCAAAAGTTCTCCCAGGTGGAGGAGGTGCATGTGTGTTTGGGGGGGGAGGGGGTTGGGGCTGAGGAGGTGATGGTGAGCAGTAATTGCAACCTATCAGACACTTCTTTCAACGTTTTATAAACCAAAAACGCGGGGATAATCTAAAATATTAAATTTAGCCAAAGAAGAGACAGCGAAAAGCGTTGTTAGTCAATGTAAAAGAAGAGGTAAACGAGTTAGAAATTACGGAAAGAGCTGGAATCTTAAACTTAATATTTTTATAAGGTAAGCTAGGAGAGTCTTTATAATAGCAAATTGGTTTCCAAAGTTGTACGAAGAAAAAACTTACCATTCAACCAAAACTCCTTTCGTCACATTTACCATCGTAAAATTCAACGTGCTTACTACCGCGGTTTTACTAACAAACAAATGTAGTACAAGAGGGAAAATCGACATCCGAAGATCCGAACAGAGCTTGGTAACCGCCTGGGAGAACCGAGAAGTGTTCGGGGGAGTGGAACGGGGTAACTCTTGCTTGGGAGGAGCGAGGAACGCGCGGTGACGCGCGGTCCATAATAAAATCAGAAATAAAAATCAGAAAAAGACAAGACAACAAACAAACAAACAAAAGAAAAAACAGGGGGAGTGGGCGATGGAATATTTTGCTCAAGGGCCGTATAGCTATTTCTTGATGAATTTCTCACTGTCTACATATTATGAAATAACACTACTCATTTTTTTCTTTTTTACAGCACTGGACAAGCTATAAACAGTCTATGTACAGGAGCCCCTCCTGCTGTATGTCAGTTCAGCAATTTATGCAAATATTTCAGAATATCATGTTAATTTAAACCAGGATTAAAAAAACGTTGTGGACTTTTATAATTTATCTTTATTGGTTAACAATTACAACAAAAATTCCTTGTCAGTTTGATGTCTGAATAGTCTTAATTCACGGCTTATACATACCTTTCACCTACTTAGTTGAGACATCTAAGCTGTCTTTAAAATATGAACAAATTACGAAACAAGAAACTTTTCTTGGCTTTTTCATAGCCATAAGATGCATCTGTTAGCCCTTTTGGTTTTTTTTTTACAGACCAAAACAACAGATTTCCCTACGCTTTAATATACCGGAAGCAGGGCTGATTAAGAGGCGGGAGCCGCGGATTTCCCCTGGTTACTATGAACATGCCCCACGGTTACTTTCACAGGAAAATCAAAGAAAAATAGAAACAAAAGAAATTCCTAGCTGTTAGATTCCTGCCTACTTGTTTTATTTACCTGGCAACTTGAAATCTTGGTGACAGCCCTGAACCTGAAGCCTGAAAAAAGAGCCTTGCGGGCAGTGGCTGCTTGTATGGTCTATTATAGTGAGTACGTACTTCACTCCAGGGCCTTTCCCATTACCTCTCTCAATAATATTAATCATTACCACCTTTGAAAGGCATCATGTGCATCCTGGGCCTATATTCCTTGTTATTATTATTTTTTGTTGTTGTTGTTGATGTCATTTCTGTTTTTATTCTTTGCTCCTTTGGTATCTTTTCTCTCTGCTAAACATGGTGTGCTCTCAGGTGATAATTTTTTTTCTCAGCTATGATCCTACTTCCCAAAGTAATTATATGGCCCCCTTCCATTTTTGGCTTAACTGCAGAATACCCGGCCACTCTTAAGCTATACTCTGGCTACAAGGCCATGTAGTCTAGGTTTAGGGTTAGGGTTAGGGTTTATAGGGTCATAGTTAGGGTTAGGGTTAGTTGCATAGCCACGTAGCCATGTAGCCTCATAGCCACTGTTATAGGAGTATAGCTTCAAAGTGGCCAGGTATTCTGCAGTTACTCCTCATTTTTTTGCATTTACCCTTTAGTTTTCCCTATGATTTTGGTTGAGGGAAGCAGACAGACTAGGACTATTGTGTACTTCTTATTAATTGTGTCCGTCCTACACAACCACTCTTTCTGCAACAGGGTACAAGCAAGAAACATACTTGGAAGTCTCCCTGCATTTTTGCCTATTTAACAGTACAAATCCCTTTGCTGTTAAAAAAGAAAACTTGATCTCCCTTAACCTAATTTTTTTTTTTTAATTTTAAAAACACTTCACTTGCTTTCAATTGCCTAATGCAAGTGGGGAGAGGGGATGTTCACTAGTGACAGACTTTTGTTGCACACTCCTACTGCATGAATGGAAATTCTCATGTTTAGTGCACATCGTAGTAGAGAGCAGTGTCAAGTGTGGACTTAGTCTCCTTCGCAGCTGCTCAGGCCAGAGTCACGCAATGCTGCTGTTCCCACACATGTTATCAGAGTAGATCGATTCAATTTTCCAAGGTATTATTCCAGTCTTGAATTGCTTGGTGTAAATATATTTTAGCATCTTCAAAGCTTGGGTCAATTCTGATGGCCTCTCTCAAGTCTTCTACTGCATCCTTGTATCTCCCTGCAGATATATTAGGCAATATTTTTCATTTGAATGCGCAACAGACTGTTGTTAAAGGAACAGTATCCCATTACTGTGCATGTACAAAACTTTGATTTTCTGACAGGATGTCACTAATTCAAAAGATGCGAAAAGAGTAAGAGAACCTTGAAAAATACTTTTGCATCGCACTTGGCTGAGTTCGATTCTGCACTAAAACTTCTCAGAATTACAGATCAATGATATATTGTTCCCTTTAAGTTTAGATTTGGGAGAAATCAGGATTTTTTGGCATTCCTTTCTTTGCCATTGGCTGGAGGATCAAGAGAATGGAAGCACTTTAATACCAGTTGAAGGCTCATTAATTTTCTCCTGCCCACTTCCATAGAAGCTCAGATAATAGTGGAAGGAATACACAGAAATGGAACAGCACTGAATAAAGGCTATATAAGAAAGAAACCATAAAGACTTAGATGTGACCAATAAGATCTTGTGGAATTAAGCTTTGTGAGGCACAATGTTTTGCAACGACTGTCTTAGTAAACTTTTAAATAAACCTCCCTACTGCCAACAAAATCAAGCAAATGGCACTACATGTTTAGGGAAATGAGTGCAATGAGATCACACATGACTTTTGAGGCTAGAATGTGAGCAAAGATTACTTGAGTCGGACTTGCCACAAATTGACCTCTGTCACAAGTTTTACAGCAGAAAAGCTGTTTTAAAAGTGAGGGCAATGAGCTTTTTGGGTCTCAAGGTGGCCGAGCTAGCAACAAAACTGCGATAAGTCTTTGTGCCGCGATCTGAATTGTAAATAAGGCGAAAGACTTCTTTGAAAGTCTAAAATATCACTTGATGATGTAAACAACAAGTCTCCATTGGAGGTGCAGTCCCAACTGAAATCTTGTTGCATCAATATGACAGTTCTATTGTCTTTTTAAGAAAAAACAGATGATGCTTGTGCATGCATGTGCATAATCGGGACACTGTCCCTTTGAGCACACAAACTTAGTTCTTGGGGCAGAGGGAGGGAGGGGGGGCGACTTAAGTCACTCTTCGTTGAAAGGTACCTCTGGCCTCGTAGAACCCCTACCCAAAGCCGATTGTAATATAGATACCATCATAGCCAGTGAGAAATTCATCAAAGACTATCTACTGCAGTCTATTCAGTAAATATAAGGTACAAATTAAACAAATAAAAAGTAACTATGGAAAAAAAAAACATGCTCCACCACAAGACTCAGTCAGAAGGTATATGAAAGAGATTTCTATAGCCATGTTCTAAAGCCAAAACAAAGGGAAATAAAACTTAAACCAAGGATAAAATTGAACATCCCATCGTAGCTACGTTATACATCTATAAGAGTCCTAATATTTTCAAGCTTCGTAACTATAAGGTTTCATAGTTACATTTATACATACCCATTCTATAATGAATCTGCCCTCTGTTATAGAAAGGCACTGCAAACTCGTTATCCAGAAGTATAGCTTGAGAGAAGTCTTCCACAGCACCATAAAAGTCGACTTGCAAATACTTCAAATGTCCTCTGTCATTCCACGCGCGGGCTATCAGGACTTTTGGTAGATCGTCCTCATTTTTAATGTTTTCAGAAAGTTCAATCAATTTATTCAATTCTTTTATGGCGCCATCATGGCATTTTTTAGCTTGCAAAACCTTCGCTCTTTCGTAAACCTCTGCAAAAGCTTGCCTCCGATGTTCCGACATGTTTGAAACCGAGAGAAACTGGGCGCTGAACGCCTGAGATGACTGGGAAAAGACTGGGAACGAGTATTTACCGACCGCCATTTTTTCAAAAATTTGGTTTTGTTGTTATCAAAGTTTAATCAACTGCAAGAGAGTATTTTAACGACAATGTCCTTCAAGGAAGCACTAGACACTGTAAATGAAGTTGTAACGGTTCTTTCTAGCGTAGAAGACGAAGAATCGTTGGACAGGCTTTCAAATGAATTCGACGAAATTCACAAGCAACGCTCCCTTCAGCAAGAAGATGTCAAAGCAACTATACAAGGACTAACCAAGTTACTGGCCGAGAAAGAAGAAGAGGAGAGATTGGCGAAAATCGACGAAAATTCAGGTGGAGTAGAGAGTCTACAGGAGGAAAAGAAAACAACGTTACAGCACATCGAGAAATTGGAGGTAGATGTCAAAGTCTTCGAGAAAAACATCACAGAGAAAGAAGAAGAAATCAACGAGTTCAAGAAAAAAGCGACAGAGGTTGAAAGCAAAAATGAAGAGGTTCTTCCTCAAGCGAAGTACAATTTCAGCCTTTACAGTAACGTAAGCCATATAAGATGGGATTATGAATGTGAGGATGACCTGGTAAAAGGATTTGTTGCAAATTTGAGTGATGTAAAACCGTTTTGTTTGAGAAAAAGCGAGAAGTCCAACTATGACATTGCTAACTATCTGTGGGAACTCATGGAGGACTAAATGAGCTTGGATCGTCAGATGACCAAAGGTTTTGATCTGAAAGTTCTAACATTTATGAAACTATTTTTGTATGCATAGGTTCTAAGCTATGATTCCTTATAGAACCACGTAAGCCAAGAGAGAACAAAACAAGCGATGAAAATGCTTCTTTTTTATCTCCTTTACCCAATTCACCATATTCATCAAGACCATAATTCCCTCCCCCCCCCCCCCCCCCCCTCACACCACCAAAAAAAATGCATAACCATTGAATTCAATTTTTTCTTGGGACAACTGTAATACTCAGGAGATACTGGAAACAATGCCTGGTGGTTATGCAAAACTTTGGGGGCAAACAAGGTGCTTTATGGTCTCAGTGAACATGGTGAATAGCTTGTGTACAGGTCTCCCCCAATTTCTTTGCCGCACATATCATTCTTGTCCCCACAGCCTCCTGGGTGCCCTGAGCACGAGGACCAGGAGGCTGTACAGTGGCCCAGAAGGGTCACACATGCAAATTAAAAATGTTGCTGCAAATTAAAAATTGTGCATGCAAACTAAAAATATTATCTGCAAATTAAATATAGTACATGCAAACTAAAAATTGTGCTGCAAATTGAAAATAGAATATATCGATGCAAATTAAAAGTGAAAAGTCCTGCGTGCCCAGTATGAATGATGAGGACCTGGTCTGAGCCGTGCGACCTGGCCTTACAGCTGTCGGCCTGTTCATGTTTCATGTTTGTAATATTTTTAGTTTGCATGTACAATTTGTAATTCGAATGTCCTATTTTTAATTTGCAGGTAAAATTTTTAGTTTGTAGCAACATTTTTAATTTGCGTGTGTGACCCTTCTGGGCCACCGTAAGGTTGTGGGTGGATTTGAAGTCCTAGACTTTAGGACTTCCCGTCATTTCTAATTTTCTACGTTTCTAATAGCATTCACTTGCTCTTGCCAAAAGTGTCAATGACTGTAGATTTAGGTGATTCAAAGATTTTAAAAGAGAATCCGCCAACTTAGTTTTGAATCAGAAATGACGGGAAGTCCTGAAATCTAGGACTTCAAATCCTGTGTCCCCATAGCCTCCTAGTGCTCATGCTTATGTCCCCAAGAGGCTCTGGGGTCTGCATGCAGACTAAAATCTGACTGGAAATTACTAAATTTAATGTGGGTGTCTGGGTTTGAGTCTGTTTATTATTGGATTTTTCAGTACAGTGACTCACATAGTCAGCAAGAGCACTCCCAGCCTTGAAAGATCCTGAAGTTTGGTGTTTGGTATTTATTGGGTAAATATTGAACAAGATACAGCTAATCAAAAACTCCAAAATTTACCAAAAAAAAACTAATGAGTGAAATCCAATTCGCTCTTTAAGCATATGAGTGATGAAACAAAACCTAACCACTGCATATAGTGTCTATGTTAATTCAGTCTGTATCACATGTAAAATTGAGCTGAGTGAAATAAATCTTCTTGTCTTGTCATAACTGTAAAAAAATTGCTATAATTTAGGTAACCTTTTTTAATATTAACACATGATCTTGCAAGACCTTGGAGTCTGCTAGAATTGAAAAAAAAAATACCTGGGAACAGCTAAGGTACAGTGTAACGTACAGTCACAGCCTCCTCCTCAGGCACTTCATTTTTTGCATGGCAGAGGCGAGCGCGAAACGAGTGACTGGTGATGAACCGCAAGGGACCATGGGAAGGATACAGATGGCAGGCGAGGTGCCGTCTCGCTCTTTGTCTCCTTCCCGCCTTCCTTTGCGCGCACATTTTCATCAAAAGAGAGACGTCTGGGTACAAGGCAGGTCCAGTCACTTAGGCATGATGTGAACTGTCCTGTTAATGCTGAAGTCAGGCCTGCTGATAGCCAATCAGATATTAAGAGATTTTTGTTATAATCATAACACCCAGACAATGCGTCCAGCAACCCATATATTTTCTCAATAAATTTTCAAGTTTTTGAATGGCTTTATCTGGTTCAATTTAAACTGCAGTCAGACAATCCTACTTGCCTGACCTTCGTTTGATCGTAGGTTTGTCAATATTAATCAGAGTGACTCACACCAACCATTTGGGGGATTTCGGGTCAATTTAACCCTCGGACATACACGCAAATTCATACCCTCACCATGGTACAAAGGGGGGGGGGGTGGATGGAACCCCTCCCCCCTCCCTGGAGTTTTTGACATGTTGCCGTATTTTGAAACGATTTTACCTTTAGTGGAAAGCCTTTGAACTTCTTAACAAGATGAGGTATATTTTATGGGTGGTGGCCCTGCTGGAGGCCGGTGATCTGCCGGTGACATCACCAACAATGGTCACCATCTTGGATTTTACCAAGAATTAGAAATCAGGTTAAAACCATGAGAAAAAGGTTTTTTTTTTTTACTTTACATGAAAAATAACACATAAATAAACACTTTGCATGATTTTAGCCACAAGATTTACTTTTATTGTTGAAAGAAGTTAAAAAAACATGTATTTTCACACAAAAATGGCTTGACCACCTGCTACTTATGACGTCATATCTCGTAACCATAGTAACTGTTTATCACTGAACTCGTCTAAAAATGTGCGCGAGGGATGAATGAACAGCTACTGAAAAAGTTAGCTGCTGATGTTTTATCCTCTAGTAAAAAACTCAAAAAAACTTACAGGGGGGGGGGGGGGGTGGCATCCACCACCACCTTCTACGTTGTACGTTCGAGGGTAAATACAACGATTACAAGTTTTATACTACATGAGAAATTTCTGCAATTTGATTGGCTCAGAGCAGTGGTATTTCAGCTTAATTTGAAATACCTAAATGTGAAAATTACAAACCTTTTGCGGGTAGTAGTTTAAACAAATAATTGGCTTGATTTTTTAAATGATATTTGGCATAAAAACAACTCATGATATTTCAAAATTGTCTCAAATTTCACTCGCCTGACAGCTCGTGAAATTACGTATAACAATTTCGAAATATCACTCGTGGTATTTATGCCAAATATCACTACAAATCATGCTATTACCTATACTAATTTTAATTTACATGTGAAACTACCTGTTCCAGACTTTAAGTGAATGGTTACCCTAAATATTGTAACTACCGTCTATTCATGTTGTAACTACTGTCTATACAGTTGTCTTTTTGACAGCAGTTCACGTTTTAATCTGCGAATTACACTTGTAAAAATTTTATTAAATTGACCCTTGGTGCGCTCTTTCTGACCATGTGGGTCTGTTGTATGCTTTACATAAAACAAGGACTTGTACCCAGTTCCCCATAACATTGAATGATTTATTAACCCATCAACGTCCCTTGTACCGCTTCTGACGTCATCATTTTTAACTTTGTAATACTTGTGCAGGGGGAGAAACCTTTCGAACCATAGCAGAATGAACACGATTTCGTCGAAGAGACCGGTGAAAAACGCGAAAAACCATGAAAAGTTGACCCGAAAAATCTAATTAAAATATTGCTCCACTATCCACCTGCAACGGACCTTCCATCCAATCCTATGATCCTAAGAGCTTTCCGAGAAACTTTTCTTTTTGTCGATCCTCCTAAGTTTTTCCTTTCAAAGTGTTACTTTTTGAAGAATTTTTACTTCGAAAGGGTCTTTCGTTTCGTAATAGAGTAAGCTTGAATTTCTAGCCTTTTGCGTGACACGGCAATTAACGTGGCGACCATGACAGCTGTCGTGTAGGATAAAAGTCACAAAAAGGAGACTTATTATATTGGGGTATTTTTCTACCTGAACAGTTTTTGTATCAGGAAAAATACTAGTTTCAAGTTAATGATTTCCGCAAGGGATGAATTCGTAGCAAAACTCGGTAACAGATTTTTCGGTTTCCGTCCGCCATGTTTGTGCCCCTCAGAGGGGCACCAATCTGGCGTCTCCATACAAAGCTATATAAATTTCGGTAAATTTAGGTAAAACAGTTTTACCGACCCTAATCTTGGCGAAGGTCTTGATGTCTTTTCCTTCTTTCATTTCCCTTCTGGACTCTGTATACTATTAAGTTATGTAATACTCCCCCACGTCCGACTTCATTTGTTATATATAGTCGGCAACGCAAACCCCGTTAACGCGGTCACCTTCGGGCCATAAAATCCTAGTCGTTTTAATGAGGTAAGTGCTCGTACAGGGAATAGTTTATTCAAAAACATGACCCATAATTTAACGTCTTGGTCATATCTCAATTAAACGCAATCAGGCGCGGTTGGTTTTCTACCTAACTTTAAACAGTGTAAAACACTCAACCTCGTCTTCGGCCGGGGAGCGCCCTGGGGACGAGGTTGGTAACACTCTAAACGATTTTTTTTTTTATAAATGCCAAGTATGGGCTGATCATCATAAGCTATCATTGTATTTAAGATTGTTGGTAAGGTCATATAAGCGGTGCCTTATGTCATGATAATGTCTGTTTCTTTCAAGAGAGAATGAGCTAGATCATTCTCCCTTGTTTCTTTTTGATATTTCGGTTGAAAAGTTGTCAATGTGTTGTTTCCATGTCATCGTCAAAGTACAAATATGAATGATTTTGTGCACTTTATAACATTATAACTCGCGCGATTTGGTGTTTATTTTTTCGGCATGATTGTCTTTTTGTTACCAGTGTTTCTGTTTATGGTTTTAAATATCATAAATTGTGACTTTTCACTGACTTTTTAATTTCAAGAGATAGCTTATTCTCCGAGAACTATAAAAGAAGAGCTTGAGACTCAGGTGGTTTCCAGTCCGCTGGTATCACCCAGCTGTCCTGTTTTAGAGAACGGGTGAAAGAATGGTAGAGAGAACGGGGAGCGACAGTGATCAGACTCCTCACGGTCAGTGTTGTTACCGTTACAAAAGGAGTTTGCCAGTGAAGGAGGCGACTCCAGGCTTGACTGAGCGTCTCCCCTTCCGTCCCTCTATCATTTTTTGTGATCAACCAGTAAAACTTGCTGTTAGAGGGAGAGACATATCATTTTCAGCAGAAGTGAACAGAGCATAGTTTCAATTAGCAAGGACTCAATTTTGTAGACCAACTGCCGTGGCTAGCGCTGACAGTGGTGGGATTTTAGGCAGGGTTCAGCCATTAATATCAAATATAAGATAATGCATGTGTAGGGGCAGCTTTAGCAGAGGTAAAAACGACACAAAAACCGTAGGTTTAATAAGCAAGACAACAATTTGCGGGCGCAGCATACTTTTTGGTACCTTTCTTTTCTGTCCCTGCACTACCAAGACCCGGCGAAATTTCCTCATGCGACGTTTCGTTGTAGAGGACGTAAAAACCCACAATGAATGTTTCTTTCTCTTTCTGAACTAGGATTCGATCCCCGGCCAGGAATTCAACTCTAGGGAAATCAGGTGGCCTACTGATCTGAGCAAAAAATGAGAATCTGAATATTGATATAAGGGTTTAAAGGAAATCAATCGCATTTGTTTGACTGAGTTCGGTTTTAGTTGGATTCGTTTGATTAAGTTTGATTGGTTCGGTATGTAGTCGAATTGCGAACTCGAACTGATTGAAAAGAGTCGTGCAATTTAATAATTGTTCGACTACCGAAGTAATCAAACTTAATCGAACTGGTTTGAGTTCAATTACTGAGAGTTCGATTTGTTCGCCGATAATTGAACTCACAGGAAAAAAATGAGTGTTGTTCGATTATGGCCTGCGGAAAAGGCTTATTATTATTATTATTATTATTATTATTATTATTATTATTATTATTATTATTATTTTCGCGTTTTTCAGGCGAACGAAAGAGAGCGCGAAAGCGAGCGAGAAGCACCGCCAGACACGACACACGCGCGACGGGGGAATGCACCTTCCCCGGTCGAGCGTGTCTGGAGCTCCTCGCTCGCTTCGCGCTTGCCCTCGCTGGCAAGTAAAAGAGACTTAATCGGGACTTGATCTATGGATTATGATTCCGATTAAATTCCGGAATGAGTTTGATAACTAAACAATAGATTAACTACGTCGGGTATTAAGAACTGGAAGCTGTAAAAGTTATTTGATTAGCTGAAGGTGTCTGCCAAAGGAAGTGCGGCGATTGCAACAACACGACTTCGTCGCCTGCCTTGTAAATTAAATCTGTTACTCAAGAGGTAAGTCGCTCGTTTATACTGACTCAACGATTTATTGGGCCATACAATACACAAAAAATATCTTCTTAAATAAAACTGCTGGTTCCAAATATATTAGTTTGATTCTCAAATGGTCTAAGAATTTATTAATCTATGGGCATGATAATCTTGCGAAAAATAAATACTCATTGCGAATTGAACGTACCAGCAAACCTAACAGTCAGTTTCAGGATGACCATCATGCTAACAGGTCTAAAGAGGATCAGAAAGCAGATCTATAGCCTCCGTAGCAGGCGCCGATTGTACGAGGACTCACGCGCGGGCAGAAGAAGAGAGAACTACCTTCGTCTTTTCCCCTCGTGCGCTTTATAAAAATGAGTTTAGTTTTGGAGGCACTAAAGGACCAACGTTACAAAATAAAAAGAGGAAGAAGACCAGAGGGACTAATAAGCGATACAAAATATTTTGGCCAACTGTAAAATCTTGCTTCTTTCCCTTGTTCTTTAAAAACCAACCGTAGCCTGCCACGCCTGCTAGAAGTGATGCTCATAGCTGACACAGTCGTCAGCTAAGAAAACGTACAAACCGAATCATTCATTGGTAAAAAGTAACAAAGATAGCAAACGCTGCAAGAGATTTTAAATTTAAACAACTTAACTTGAAAAATTTAGGCTTGTGTCTTGTACAAAACTGACTCATGGGAGCAATATTATGAAAGGTACGATTCTGGAAAGGTTAGAAAGGATGAATTCTTTCACTCCCAGGTGTTCTTCTTCTTTTTTCTTTTCCTTTCTCCCAGGCTAGCTGATCACAGGAAATTCGAATTCGCATAGCCTGTGTTTATGTATCAACCGCTCCCCTCTTAAGGAAAAGGAACAAAGGTTGATGAGTGGGATTCCTGTGCACTCTTGGATTTGGAAGGTGATCTTGAAGGGAAAAAACTGCTTGTTATTGGACAACACACCAATTAAACCATTTCCGTGCCTCGAGTCACATCGTCTAAATCAATTTCGTCCAAACAGAGACTCATACGCTTCCAGTAATTTTGTATTTCCAAAAGTTCTTGGGCTGTGGTATGGAGAGGATCAATGGCTCCTCCTCTTCTGCCATAGTTAACGTGGCTGTAACTTTTTCTCCGCGACGGTGGGTGTTTCGCATTTGTCCTGTTTGCGGATCGTGGCTTTTTGGTCCTTCGCGAGCTTGCCGAGCGATGAACGAAAGAACCCTCTCGAGAATGCTCACGCGAAGGCTCGCGCGAATGTCCTCTCGAAGTGTCACTCTCTTGATCCGTGCTGCTGCTCGCGCGTGGAACACTCGAAGCAGGTGAAATACGCTTAGTCACTTGTTGCGCGCTAATTGGACGAGAACCTTTCTTGTACAGTTGGGATGGAGAAGAAAGGGTTTGGGAGCGAGACTTCCGTGACGAATAAAGGTGGTGAATACGCTGAGGAACAGAATCTGCGATTGAGCTAGCCAGCGGTGAACCCGCCGTGAGTTTCATATCCTCAGCTGTGGTGTATTTGGAGGAATCTTTAGTCACTCCGTCAGAGTTTAAATACGCGCTCTTTACCTCCGTGGCCCCGAGCGAAACAATATTCTCAGCTTCGACATTATCTTGACTGGTGTCAGAGGGCCGTTTAAGTTTTGAAACCTTTTTCCGTGTGTAAGTTCCCGAGGGAGTGTCTATGCTCCCATTTCTGTCCAGATGTGAATCGGCAGCACTTCCAGAAACTTCAGCACCTTCCTTTCCGGTATTTTCTACAACACTGTCTTTTCTTTCCTGGTCCTTGAACTCTACAGCTTTCCAAATACCGTTCTTCAGTTTTGGAGAACGAGGCGCAGAAATAGTATCCGCATATTGACTGTGGACACTATCATTAGATTGTTGTATTGACAAAGCACTGAGGCGGTTCTTTTGTGCGTCCGATACAGGCGATGGCCCATCGGTTTCACTCAAAATCCTACTTATTCTATTCTTCTGAGCATTGCTGCCAGAACTAGGGGTTCCGACCAGAGAAAAGGTCTGTCTTCCACAACAAACTGCGTCTAATATAGCAGCCTTAAGTTTCCTGTTCAAAATCGCGTAAATTAGCACGTTGTAAATCACGCACGACTTGGCAACAAGAACAGTGATGTGTGACACCAAAGGCGCTATGTGCCCGTTGGCGGCTTTGATGAAGGAGACAACAACATAAGGAACCCAAACAATCATTGAGAAAAATATAACGACAATAATCATTTTAGCAGTCTGTATGTGGGTCCTCTTAAGAAGTGGGTGTCGTTTCCTGACGGATGTCTGCGTCCCAAGTGATCGTCCAATAGTTCGCTGCGTGCTTCGACGAACGACGAAAAAAATCCTTGCGTAGCAATAAATCATTATCGTAAGCGGTATCAGGAAAAGAAAGAAGGGAGCGATTACTGAATATGCTATCGAAGACGTTCTTTGATCGCCGTAGTTAATATAGCAGCCGCTGTAAAAGATCGCCTCTTCCACGAAATTGTTCCAACCAACACAGGGTGGAAAGGTAAACAAAATTGTATACAAGTAGATTATCGCTAGTATTCCTATAGCTTTTCTCCGTGTAATTATTTGAACAGCCCTGGTTTGACTTGGCCTTGTTATGAAGAAAAACCGATCCACAGAAATCGCAGCAAGCGTTGATACAGTACAACATATGAAAAAGTAATGGAAAAATCCATAAGAGATGCAGCCGCCTCGACCAAACAACCACTTCCCATGCAACGTGGCCGCGATGGAAAACGTATTGTCCAACAGCGACAGCATCAAATCACAAACTGCTAGGTTTAGAATAAACAGATTAGCAGCCGTTCTGAGCTTTGGGTATTTCCAGAATACGAAAATGACGAGAGAATTCGCGATAACACCGCAAACTCCAATTATACAAAGGTAAATAACAGATCCTAATCTCGCCCTTTCGTGGTCGTCGTCTTGCGAAGAACCGTTAGAGAGGAGTACGCCATTTGTACTCATAGTTTTCTAACGGTGTGTGAGTTTGATTCTTTACTCTTTCAATGTCTTGATGGGTTCTCATTTAGGAACTCAACTCCAGGAAATCACATGAAAGTTCTTTGCTCGCAGCTAAATAAATCCGTTTCGCATTTCACACACGGCATGAATGTTCTGTAGCGAATAAATAGACCCAGTATCCATCCAGATTAATGACCGCTCTGTTGACCAATAGCATTAGAGTGTTTAAACAGTTCTTTTGAGGCAATTACCATAAGAGAACACTCTTGTAATTTACTAGTAAACTTTCAGCTTTGTAAATTTGGAACGCGATTTATAGTTCTATTAATATTCGTTGACCTGGGGCAAACTTCGTCACCGTGGTAATGCCATCAGCTTTTTGATCCCACTAATTGGACGCAATTCCATTAATCACTTCGATGTTCTGAGTTCAAGAGCCCTGTCGTATAAACATACTTAAAAGAAATTTGACCTCTTTCTAGCTTTATATTGTGTTTATGCAAATAATGTTTCTGTCAAAAACAATACTGCCGATGCTGGTGAAACAATTAACCGCAGGTCACCCAATCATATACCCCAAGTGATTTTTTTCACAAGTTCTGAATTCTATGACGGCAGTTTCTGATGGTGATGTAAGACCGCTCATATCAGTAACGCCCTGAAATTTTTGCAACAGGGCACTTTTACCCGTCAAGTTTATAAAGTCGAGCCTCTCGTAAGACTACGAGCAGTCTCTCTTTTTCTTAGACCGTCGAGCGAAACTCGCGAGATACGCAAATGCTCGTTCTCTCCCCGTACTTTTAATCTGAAGAAAGAGAGAGTGATCGCAGTCTGGGCTCTTGTAAGCGACCACCTAGAATGCGCATGACTTTGTGGTGTAATTTATGCCCTGAGGCATGATACTTGGGGTATGCGCAAGATCACTTAATTACGGAAGTGGTAGTCTACGAGAATCCGAACTGGCCATACGGAACACTCAGTGGGCGGTTCCCTTCCAGATTAAATTAGAGGTATTGACACATCTGGACCCTGGGTACCAGAGGTTTTTTCTAGCGTGCGACGGAGAGCTTCCTTTCGTCGGCCGCAGGCCGACACGTGTTCGGCCGAAGACACGAGCGGCAACGCTTTTCGCGCGGGTCACTTTTTAAGACTTGACCGAAACCGGAAACCGCGCATGAAAAGCCTCTGGCACCCAGGGTAACTCATCTGCTTAAAATATCATGCAGTTTTTAAGTTACGATATGGTTGGTTCTATATTCTCAAAGTTCTTTGTACAATGAGTAAGTAGAGTTAGGAGGCTGTAGAGCCGGGGGCACTCTCCCTTATTTGTCCTAAATTTACGGTATGCCGCTAATTAAACAACAAAAGAAACATGATTTTCCAACCTCGTCCCACCTATTTTTGGAGGGAAAAGCCCTGGGGACGAGGTTGATGATTTTTACGTCATCGGAGGTCGACGTAAAGACGTGTTCAACTATAAACAGTATATTTATATTTTCCTTAGGTAAAACTGCCACCTTGCGAGACATGAGCCTGCGAATACTGAAACCGGTCATTTCGATACAAAGCACTGACAGTAACAAAGAAAATTCGATCACTTCATTTGCGCTTGGAAAAGAGAAACATTTGTGTTGAATACTCTTCGCTCTTTAAACCAAGTAAGTGAAACTATTTACACTTCGACTGGATAAACTTGTATCGATAGAAACGATCGGTACGGCGGCGAATACAGTTGTTTCTTCCCCCTATGTCTATTACGCAGCTGCAAAATTAGCGACTTTTCCTGTGCCTGCGGAAATTCGCACAGTGCTATTATTATTACTATTATTATTATTACTATAATGATAACTATAGCAAAATTGTAAAATCTGATTGCATATCAACTGCCCCGATTTCAGCCTTAATTGGACCGTTTAATAGGACAGTACGCGTTATGCTTAAGTAATTGGTCAGTACGCGCCATCACGCGCGCGCTTAAATGGCCTTTTTTTTTCACTGCTAGCAAAACAAAAATTTCGAATTTCTTGTGTTTTGTTTTAAAAAATAGCCTATTGTGTCACAAATTTTGTTAAAGTTATTATTAATTGGTAACAGGACTGAGTGGAGTCCAATCCGGTCTGTAATCATACGAGTGATTAAGAAATGAAACTGAGACTCTCCCAGCCGAGAGTTACTGAAAGGAGTAGGCTGAGTAGGGAGAACTTTCATTCCCATATAAGTACTGTCAACTGATATTTGGGTTGATAAATAAACATTCGATTTACTACAAACACGCGACAGGAACGGCATTGCTCATTCATGATAACTGGTCCACTGCAATTAGTCGTCAATCTCTATCGGCAATCAACCTCGTTCCCAGGCCGGTTCTCTCGACGGGTAGGAGAGAGATCCTGGGAACGAGGTTGGCACTTAATTGTCGGTGAAAACTCTCATCGGGGTGGTCAAAAGGTGGCCGCTTTTTTAATAGTAGGCTGCAAAACAGTCTGTGTTTTTGGGTGAGTACGCGCGAGCAGTCAAACAAATTAAGGTACGGAGCTGAGCGATCTGGAGCGAGGCTGAAAACAGAGGGCGAGACTGGGAGAGACACTAAAAACTACATTTGAATAAAACCCCATTCTATTGGTTGATAGGTGAGAGGACCAAACTGCAGCGGAGGACACAACTGCAACGCTACAAACTGACTACCGGCGACGGGTGTGTAACGCTCGCGCACTTTATGCGTGTGTTACTCTTAAGCTACGCTAAACAGATTTTGAGAAAAAACCTACTCTTTTACAGTCTAGCTTAATAGAGGTTTAATTGGCAATTCTTTTCTTGAAATATTTCGGGGCCTTGATTATCGGCTGCTTTAAAGTTAATTAGCAAAGGGTTGCCGCTTAATGGAGGTTCAACCGGATAACAATGATCTCCTGCGCATGCAAGGGTAGGAGGAAGTCGTTGAGAGTCAGTATCAAGGTAATTTATCCTGACTGCCCGATTTATCGGGGTTCCTGCAATGCAAAAATACCGTATGATAAAACTCCACCCGCATCGTTAGAGTATATGCACGCGAACCAACGCTGTCGTGAATGAGACAGCTAAGGAAGTTCGAGGGACTTGACACTTGAGGATCTCACAGCAAAGACTACTTTAAAAAGTTATTTTAGGCCACTAGAACGCTCGCACAGTAGAAGAGGATGTCCCACTTAAACTTAACCCAGAATAAAAAGACATGCGTAATTATTCAGAACACGTTTAATGCAAGAAAAATATGGCCTTTTGCGTCAGTTGCACGTGAGACCTTCGGGGCTCGCATGGAATCGCAAAGATCTCAGGGGCATAATCTTTGAATCTTTGCAATTGTGGCAGTTGGTAGCCGCTTGGTACCGACGCCCGCACAGATGCAATAAGGTAAGCTGGATGTATAAAACATAAAAAAGTTGTTTTGGGGTGGTGGGAGGTAGGGGGATTTAGAAAATTGTGTGCACACGCCCCTGAAACCTTCTAATTTAATCCCGAAACTGACATTTACTTGCAATTGAACTGACTCCATGTTTTTGCAGGGCTTGGAAACCGGAATCACCCATATAAACCATGGTCACGTGTTTGCGTGTGGACAGCATGATTATCGGGCAACCTCGTCCCCAGGGTCTTCTCGTTTTCCAATATGGCGGCGTTACTTCTTTACTTCTTTCCTGACGTAGCCTGTTCCAGGCGTTCAGATAGTATAGCGCGGCGGGGCCGCGCGGCTGTAAGTGGGGAGCGAGTTAAGTTGTACACCGGGAAAACGGGGCGGGGGGGGGGGGGGGGGGGGGCGAGAGCGAAAATACTGGAAAACGAGAAGACACTGGGGCGAGGTCAGATTATCAGGTAAGTGACAGGTAAGTAGGAATTATAAGTACCGTATTCATTCGATTAACCGCCCTGGGCGCTTATTAAATTTTTGGATCTTGAGAGTGGGCGCTTATTCGAGGTGGGCGCTTATTCGAGGCTGGGTGCTTATTAAATTTTCACCATTTTCAGCAAGTGAAGTATGTTTATTTTGCAACAAAACAATAAATGCTAATAACAGAACGCGAAGAAGTAACAAAGCAAGGTTTCTGTAAAATACTGTTAAGAAAACTCCGTCCTCGGGAAAGTCTCTTATTAGAATTTATTCACTCAAGTGGGTGGGTTGGGGGTGAGCGCTTATTTGAGTTTGATTGGGAGGAGGAGGGGCTGGGCGCTTATTAACTTTTTCTGCCATTAAGATGGGCGCTTATTCGAGGTGGGCGCTAATTCGAGGTTGGGCGCTTATTCGAATAAACATGGTAGGTATTTAGCTGACAAGTCAAATTAGTTCTTGTTACTAGCTAACCTGTGGGCAAGAGAAGCGACAAGTCACGCCAAAGTAGCAAGCAAACGAGTTCTCAGAAGTATTAATTTTCCTAGTTCATGTTACTAGCGGAAGTTGTTGTCTCAAATTAACAATTCTTTTTTCAAAAGATTGACCAAAAAGAGGAGAAAAAAGAAAAGAAAAATAGAAAAGAAACGATAGCGATTGCAGAAAAAAAAGGAAATCATTACCAGGAGTGGGGTTCGAACCCACGCGGACAATACGTCCATTGGATCTTAAGTCCAACGCCTTAACCACTCGGCCATCCTGGTGTCACGTGGGATACGAGGTCAAAAATTTGTATTTGAACAAAGATAGCAGAATTCAGCTCCTTTAAAACTGCGAGCGGTGCTTGTCTGTACACGTATTTTTAAACAAAAGGAAATTCAGTATTATTTATGAACACAATCTGAGCTATAAATAGAAAAGTGAGGTGGAAATTCATGAAAATGATATTCTAATAAATGGTAGCCTGAGCTGCGTGATAGCATCTATTTTCGATCTCCTGACAATATCCTGATGCGGCCGAATAATGAGAATTAAATTACAGTCGAACCTCTCGGTACGGACACCTCTATATTAAGGACAGTTTCCAATGTCCCGACAAAATTCTCACATATTTTCTTTAAAAAAAACCCCTCTATAATACGGACTCTCTCTAATACGGACAAAGGACACTAAATCTCGGCCCCAGAGTTTCGTTAAAACAGTGATTTGTCTACGACTGTAAGTACGTAGCTGACATGTACAATGTTGTATGCTACTGAAAGACAGTGTCTTTGTAATGTGAATTAATAAACCTAAATGCAGTTTTAAGACTGGATTTAGCTAGCCTGCGAGCTGCAGACGTATTTCAGGTCGTCGATCGCTTCTCAATACGTCTGTTGTTTAGCTACTGAATACTTTAAACTGTAAGTGGAGTCAAATTGACGTCATCGTAGTGACCCCTTTTTATTAGAGAGTTTCGACTGTATGCTCTGATGTTTATCAAATTCTCCCAACTAATTCAGAAAAAGTACAGTTGGCTCTACAACGGAAACAGGGGCACCCAGTGACGGTTTCCTCCCGAAATACTTAGGCTAGCCCTTCCCCCGGGGGGGGGGGGGGGGGGGTGGGGAGCACTTGGGTTTTTTTTGGGTGGGTATGAGCCGAAAGGACTCCAAATTGACACTCCGTTCTATAAAAAATTTCCCCTAAAATTGGTACCCCGTTCTAGAAATGGGCCAATTTTTTTACCCCGTTCTAGAATTCGCCCTAGAACTGATACCCCGTTCTAGAAATGGGCCAATTTTTTTTACTCCGTTCTAGGGTGCAACCTGAGAGTATAACAGTTTGCTTGTTAACTCATTGAACAATATTTTTAAAAGCAATCTGTCCTTGAATAATTTCAAATGGCTGCTAACAAAACTGGAGCTTTCGTGCGTTCGAAATATTATACCCCGTTCTAGAAAACGCCTCTGAAATGGATACCCGGTTCTAAACCAGGAGCTTCAAAATCACGACCCCGTTGGGCGGCACATACCAGTATAGGTAATGTATGGGAGTACCCCGCCCCCCGCCCCCCCTCCGGGCTAGCCAGAGTACTTTTAGATCTCTAGAAATGCATTCAAAGCGGCGCTATAAAATCTGTACCTTATCCCACTCCTTTTCGATATTACAAGGGCTTCAGTCCGAAAATTTTAGATGCAGTTTAACGTATTGCGAAAGTGAGAATTTTTCTGATTCCTCTCTTCATCAAATTGACTCCGAAAGTTTTAGGTATCCTTTTTTGTACGAAAATTACTTGACCTGGGCGGTGAAATGTGCAAAAGTTAACTTCAGAAAATCGTATAGGAAATTTTATACATTTGTATTTCATAAGCATCGAAATATGTACATGAATAAAACGGTCGTCTAGAAATCAGTTTGACGGTCCTCAAGTAATTGAAAATTGTAGGCAATATTTGCCTCCTTGGACATATATTTTACAGAAAACAAGTCATTGGATGCCTCTAAAGAAGAAAAGAAATTGGCCGTCATTTAAGGAGATGTGGCGGCCGCTTTTTATTTAGCCTGCGAGCAAGCTCTCCAGGGGCGCTCAGCTTGTTCGCAGGTAGACTTGCCTACAAGTCGAGCTCAAAATTTTCCTCGACGAGCGCAAAGCACCAGTTAGAAATCTTTAATGTTTTACGCGAAGCGAAGGACTTTGAGAAAGTGTATTGTAGCTCACAGGCTAAGTTTAGGGGTTGTAATATGACACCTTTTACCACCACAGGCAGCCCAGTCATAGCGTGTGTCAACAGCATGGACAAAATCGACAAAATCGGATCGATCGGAGCTAGACTAAGGCCTGTTTACAAGGAGATAGGGTTACCCTTGTGCTAGGGTTACGCCAGCAAGCGGGTTAAAGGTTGCTAGTGTTTACAATCAAATTTCACAGGCAGGGTTACCCTATCAGCCGGGACAACTTTGCCACCTTTGCTGACGCGTTTCGTCATGCGTGACATTCTTTGTAACGGTCCAAATTTTGAAATAATCTTGAAATTCACTATAGAAAACACGTCAAATACACAAAAAAATGGGAAAATATTATCATTGTAGACAGACTACTTTTTATTTTTCAAATGTTTATAGTCGGCTCAGAAATCGGATAATACCGTTCAAAATTGATACGATTACTGGTCACGCATGACAGCGGAAAGTTGACCCGGGTAGGCGTAGCCTGTGAACAGGCCTTTGGTCGAGCGGGGAACTAGGGGAGAGGAATGTTCACAGGCTAGGGTAGGCGAGTTATCCCTAGCTGAACGTATACAAGGCAGGTAGGGTAACCCTCTTGCTTGTATATCCTAACCTAGTAAATACGTCGTGTGAAAAAAGAAGAAATATGCGAGTGCTAGGGTAACCTTCTTGCTAGGGTAACCGTAGCACCAGGGTTACCCTCCCTCCCATAGGCGTACGGGCAATTTTTTGCCAGGGGGGGCGGTAATCCATTTGCCCAAAAAATTCTGGCAAGTTGCCCAAATTTTTACAAAACAGTCGAAGGGAAACTAGGGCCATGCAACAAAATAGGCCGTACTGGCATATCAAAGTGGCTCGATACAGTTTTTCAGAGTCAATACCTGCCAAGTTTGAGCATAAACTTCGTCGCCACAAACAAGCATTTGGAAAAAATTGCCACCACAGTTGTATTAGATAAAGAGGGAAATTTGTCATGATCAGGGTTGCAATGACATGGGAGCTGTCATAGCAACGAAATGACGCCATTACCTTATTCTATTTGCAGCAATATTTCTCACATTGAACTGTTCTTACAAAATCGTTCAGGGGAGCTCTTTCCTCCAATAGTCGCCTCGATGTTCGTGAAGTTAAAACGGAACTGTAAGAGCGTAATCGAGATATTTTGGGATGAAGTTTTTATTGTTAGAAATAAGGTAAAAAAGGAAAATTTTGATGTTTAGTCGCAATCTGAAGAAAACGAAACGCTTTTAACATGCAATTTCACCTCATAGTAGTTTCAATCTTTTTAAAAACGTGTGTGAAAGATCATGCAGATAGCTCCTGCCAATTGCTATAAAGAAGGATTTGATAAGCACTCGATCTTGTTAGGGGTTTTGTAAACATTTCGGTCTACTTAAACAAATTAATGAATAATTTTTAAACCACTCCGTAGATTTTTTAAAAAAAATTATGATTCTTCTCGTAATTCAAACTGAGAATTAGTCAGCCACTTCTTCACTTTCAGACCCATTGCTGATGCGTGTTCTGCCACACATTGTTCTAGGAGCGGAGGTGATTCTAGAAAGTTATGCGGAAGTTTATTCTAATCAATTCACGACTGGCAATAGCCTATTCTAGCTAGTGCAGTGAAGTACAGTGCCCAACAATAAAAAAAAATCAGCATATGATACCCTTCCCTTATAACCAGAAACTCATCACGTGCTAGGCAACCACTGTCTCGTGTGAACGTAACTAAATTATTACTCCGACTTCTGGTTAAAATAGGAAATATTTATCTCTTCAAAATAATATTAAAAATAAAAAACATGGAAACGTCTTTGAAAACTGGCTTTGCCCAAATTTTCTCTTGCTGCCCAAAAAATCTGAGTTGCCCAAACTTTGGGGGGGTTGCAGCCCCCCTCGCCCCCCGGCCCGTACGCCTATGCTCCCTCCTTGTTGAACAGGGCCTAAGATCAGAGTCGACGATATTCGACTGGAAAGGAGTTTAAAATTAATTAAATATATCTTTACTATTATCGCTTTATGCATTGACTTGTCCTGATTTATTTTCCCCAAGAAATTTCCCTATTTCTTATCGAACGAACCTTTATAGATTCCAGTGTTACAGACACGAACTGTTCGGACAAACTGTGCTGCAGATTACAGGGTCTCTAGCAAACCCCCTTTTCAAAAACTCGACATTTTTGAAATTTATAGTTTACCTCTCTCTTTTCAAAACTTTATTTCAAACTGGAAGTAAAAATCCATAATCATTCTACTAGATATGCCGAGTCATACAATCCTCCTGTCTGCAGAACAAACATGAAAAGAAAATGGAACGTATTTTATAAACTGGGCCCTAGAAATCCAAGGCTTTGTGATTTTATTAGTCAACTCCTTGCCTTTTACATTTTTAAAGAGAAAACTGGTGTCGAAAATTCCTTTGTATTTTTCTTTCAATACTTCGTAAGCTGTATCTGCATCTTCAGCTTCGTTAACGACTTAAATGCCAATCAGTGCTACGCAACGCTGTTTTGAATTCTTCTCTCCTTTTTGTACTTGTATATCTTATGACAAAGCTTCTTTTAAATAGATTGAGATTGAGATTGAGATTGAGAGTCATTTCTCGGGTTTCGGACTTGAATAAAGGATCAATTTTCGTTTTTCTCATCCTTGAATAGGAACGGGGTTTCATCAAGAGAACATAAACGGGTCCCACAGTTTCGTTAAGACCCTGGGCGGCACGCACCTATCCGAAACCTAGAATACAGATTCATGAGCCAGGGCTAAAAGCGAAGCTTTCGTTGACTAGATAAGCTTAGATACTTATAAACAAAAAAATAATAATAAAATAAAATCGTGTAATACTACACGTCGACGGCAATGAGAACGGCAACAAATCAATAATTAGCAAAAAAAAAACAACAACAACCAAACAAACAAATTTGCACGTGCAGCACACTCCTTTGAACATTTCTTTGCCTTTGTTTTGCACGATTAAAAAAAGTGAAACTTCCTGGTTACACATTATTTTTTTTATGGAGGAATGGTCGTATGTGCTCACCAAAAAATTGTTGCTTGTGTTCCTGTTCGCTTTTGTTTTTTTCACTGCCACTAATTTTCACCTTACTGGTCGCTAGCATTACTCATTTTCTCGTCGCCGTTGTGAAATTTTCATTTTTTTCTTCCAACGAAATTAGTCTCCTTTGCTTTTAATCACTCTTTCTAGGTCTACCTCTGTTATCCACGTGATGAGCCTAGACATAAAAAATAACGTCGAAAAATTGTTGTTTTTTTTTATCTCAAAGTGTGGGTGGTCATGCGATTTACCGCCAAAAACACCATTTTGGTATACCTGGGGTGCGGACGGACTGACGGTCGGACGTACGGTCAAGTGATTACCAAAATTTCTCGAATGCATAGATTACCAAACTTTCTTAGGTGTGGGCCTCCGCTCGAACACGCATCGCGCCCCCGGTTTCGTTTGCCAGGCTGAAGAAGTTCTTTTTAGTACCATCGTTAACAACTTCAAGAAAGGAGATCTTTCAAAGACCAAGTTAAACTTAATTGCGCTACTTTGGTGGGGCTGTGAAACGCAAGTGAAACGTGAAAACTTTCATTTGCGACTTTCACATTCCCAAAAATGCAATTTGTTTCATCACAAAATTTTACATAAGCTTTGATTTCAACTTCTCCTGGGATTAGCAATCGTGATCATGATGTGTAAGGACGAAGGATACAAGGTCAACGGCTTAACGTAACACACAGGCTAGCTTCTCTGCCACTTTGGCTTTAAAAGAAGAAATTGTTTACATGCTCAAAACATTTTTGAACGGTTATTGAAAGTGTTTCAACTAAAAAAGAAATTCAGTGGTTAGAGCGTCCGAACTAGAACTCGGGGGTCGTGAGTTCGATTCTCACCTGGAGCTCGGAAAAATTTTCGGAGCTTTCTGGTGTTTGAATTCGCCTTCTTCTTTAATTCATAACTTGGAATCGAACCCGAGCCTTACGACCAGGAAACTGGACCGAGTAAGCTGTCGTAAAGACTTCTGGTACTGTCACTGGGGACAGGAAAAACAAATTGGCCATCAGGGAGCTTAAGCAACGACGACGTCGACGTCAACGAGAACGGCAAAAAAGCCATCGGTCTAGATTGGCAAAAAAACAACTTTGCACGTGCATCATGCCTTTTTGCACACTCCTTTGCCGTCCCGCCCTCAAAGTCTCTCTTACACAGGGTGGGAACTAATTCGAGCCACTTCTAAGACCTTTTAAGGGTTGAACGTTCACCCGTATTCACTATTTTCACATAGGCCATAATGCACTTTGATTACCCCCCAAAATTTTGCATAACCATTGTCTTCGATTTCTCTTGGGACGATTGTAATACCCAGGAGAGATTGGAAACAATCGTTTTGCAAAATTTTTAAGGGTAAACAAGGTGCATTATGGTCTATGTGAAAATGGTGAATACAGCTATTTCGAGAGAGGTTGTCGGAAAAACTGCTCGCCACAATCCCGAAAGGTATTGTGCGTGGTTTTGTATTCACTGTTTTTCAAAGAAATTTGAAAGAATGGCACGAGAGGCCATGGACGTATGTTTGCGAGTGCTAAAGGAAAGCAACAAAAGTAGCTTCGACAGCTTAAGTGTCAGAAACAATGTATTGATCATATCCCATATTACCTTTTGGGGTTGTCACGTGCACATTCTTTCCGACAACGTTTCTCGAAATAGCTGTATGTAATAAGGTACAGGCGACAGTAACTTGTTGAAAGATCAGAGTTCAAGCCTCTTTAATGAATCACTGAAGTAAGAAGGGTTTCAATACAACTTTGAAGGCAATGGTGGGAGAAATTGCAAATATTTATAACTTAAAATAAGCAAAGTTGAACACTGTAAAACCTTCCTCTCAGCGTTCATTTTGGAAGAGGAAATTTAAAAACAAACTTTTAGTCATTCAAGTTGACGAAACTCTTGGCTTTGCTTAAAGGATCCACTCGCTTGTGATCCTGAGAGATCAACCGTGTTGTTCACTTTGTTGTAGCCTGAGTTCTAGTCATACTTGTAGAATCCTTCTCCAGTCTTCCTGCCCAACTTGTTTCGAGCGACAAGGTCGTTAAGAATTTCGCTCGGCTCAAAAAGCGGCACATCTGGGTGTTTTTCATGCCAACCTGAAATATAAAAACGACGAGAAAATGAAGACGATATCCAAAGGTTTGTAATTTATGGCATAGAATTTGGAAAATGCAGGTGTAGACAACCTTCCTAAAAATTATGAGCAGAGAGAGAAAGTGTGAAATAAATAGGGAAGAAAAGAGTTAAAAAGCGAGAAAGCAAAATTTTACGGCGGGATGTTTGCTGTTTTTTGGCCAAACGTGTAAGGCCTAAAAACATTTAGCAATTCGCTTTTCCTCGCTCCATTCTTTTCGCTTGCTACGCCGGCGCGTGTAAAAGGCGCCGCCGCCAAACATTAGGAACCTTCCCATCCGACAACGGCGACGTCCATGAAAACGTCGCTGAAAAACAGACTTCGCATCCTTTTAAACGTTTTCGCGATTATCCCAATTCGCCCTGTTACTTAAAAGAAGAGGATTTTGGCTGGAGCTGAAGAGAGGGGAACGCGTTCAAGTTCGAACAGAGATGGTAGAATTTATCGCCTTGCCGTTCCCAAGTAAATTTAAAATTTGGACATTTCACCTCGCAGTTGTGTTTGACGTTCCCGTTGCCGTTGTCGTCGTGGTTTCGTAAGGTCCCTACATCCCCGAACTCTCACAAGTGAGCCTGATCGGAGGCTAGTTTTCCAAAGGCATTATAGACGGAAAAATGTGGGAAAAGTCTCCTTATTCTTTTTGAACATGGGAGAGTTGTTTTGTCCTGAGGAAAAAATTCTTCAAGGACGGTGTTTGCCAGTACAATTAAGTCAAGGAAAATTCGATGGTTTCATAGAAAATTTCGTATTATCTGCGCTGGCAAATACGAGTAACTACTTGCGCATCTGTCTACTGAGAAAACTTGAACCAAAAAAGAAGCGACGTTGAGCTTACTTACAAATCATAAGCTTTGCAAGGCAACAACATGACACAACTTAAATAGAATGCGAAGAGCGGAGAAGCACTTTCGTCTTACTTTGGACGTGACTACAAAACGTACCGTCAATAATAAACTTTGTCGTGTCGAGTCCTACATAATCTGCCAGTTCCATTGGTCCCATTGGATAACCTAAAATTAGAAAAGTAAATAAAAATAAAAGTTTACTTGAAAGTTACCAGAAAGGGTTAAAAATAAGTCAAGAAAGTTGGAGCGCAATTTAACGGGCGATGGGGTGGGGGGGGGGGGGAGGTATTGAACACACGATAAAATGGAACGGGTGGGATGTGAACATGGGTTCACTACCCGAGGGAGTCCTAAACGAAAGGAGGGGGTGTTAAGTGCAGATTTTGGTGTCACTTACGTGTTCAGGATGGCAAGCCAATATTTTTCGACAAGCATATCTGCCCTCCTTTACTTGAAACTACCCCTCCCCCTTCTGGGGTTCGCATGGTGTGCCTAAGGGGTCAAATAGAGCCTGAACGACTAATTCTAATTTTTCGACAAGCACAACTGCCTCCTTCACTTGAAAGTACCCACTTCCCCTTCCTTCCCTTCGTATGGTGTTTCTTAGGTGTCAATAGAGACTGAGTCACGCCCAGATTAGTCTAATTCTAATTTTTCCACAAGCATAACTGCTTTTCACAAGGAAGTACCCAACCCCTCCACCCTCCCGAGGCTCCGACATTTCTCTGATGTGCCGGTCACGTATTTTTATTAAGAAAAAACCGCTATACGCGGTTTGCAGTCGACTGTGTGGTAGGAACTGATCTTATGGAAAAAAATAAACGCCACAACTTTCACAAAATGACGTCTTGCACATAACATTTTCAGAATTTCACCTGTGTTTTCACAATAATGTCTTAATGTCTACATTGACGTGGAAAACAGAGAGAGATATAAAAAAACAAAAGAGATTAATTTTGTTGGAAGAAAAACATGAAAGTTTTATAGCGGCGGTGAGAAAATGAGAAATGCTAGCGGCCAGCAAGGTGAAAATGAGCGGCAGTGAAAAAAAGTAAACGTGAACAGGAACACATACAACATTTCCTCTATAAAACGTGTAATTGATCACTCCAGAAATACCATAACATACCATAATGCTCTTTGTTTGTCACTCCAAAATTTTGCATAAGCATTGTCTTAAGTTTCTCTTGGGAGTTAAAATTGCCCCAAGAGAAACTGAAAACGATGCTTACGCAAAATTTAGGGTGACAAACAAAGAGAATTATGGTATGTTGTGGTATTTTCTGGAGTGGTCATTTAGGAAGTTCCTGGAAGTTTCTCGTTATAGTCGTGCAAAACAACGGCAAAGAAATGTACATAAAAAGTGTGCTGCGCGTGCAAAGTTGTGTTTTTGCTAATAAGACCTACTGATTTTTTTTTTCGGCTGTTTTTGTTGCCGTCGCCGCTTAGCATTACACGATTTCCTATTTTGTTTGAGTAAATTATAGATGTTAACGAGAGTTTCGCTTTTAGCCCTGGCTAAATCTATATATTATATAATCTAATATGTAATATAGTCTGTATAAAGACTTTTCTTATATTTTGATTGATTTGGGATACGTCAGGGGTAGAAGGTTTTACGATAAACTAGACTCGCCGAAAGGCGAGTTAAACTGGGCTGCCATATTTAAACTTGTTGCCGATCATTGCGTGACAGAAGGGGAAACCTGTGACCGTAAATGTAAAATATAGATTTAGCCAGGGCTAAAAGCGAAGCTCTCGTTGACTAGATACTCATAAAGCAAAATCAATAGATCTAATAAGCACCACAAAAAAAAAAACAAAACAAAACAAAACAAATTTGCACGTGCAGTACACTTTTTTGCAAATTTCTCTGCCGTTGTTTTGCACTACTAAAACGTCAAACTTCCTACTTTCACATTATTTTTATGGAGGAATTTTTGTACGTGCTCAGCAAAAATTTTGTTGCTTGTGTTCCTGTTCACTTTAATTTTTTCACTGCCGCTCATTTTCACCTTGCTGGCCGCCAGCATTTCTCATTTTCTCACCGCCACTATGAAATTTTCATGTTTTTCTTCCAACGAAATTCGTCTCCTTTGTTTTAAATCACTCGCTCTGGCTCTTTCTCTCTTATCCACATGAGTGTAGACGTAAAGAATAAGGTCGAAAAAGACTCGACCTTGTTGTTGTTTTTTCTGTCTAAAAGTCCAGGTGGCCATGAGATTTCCCGCCAAAAACACCTCGAGTTGCCTGTGGTGTCATACTTGTTAACTGAATTATTTTACATTGGTATGCCTGTGGTACGGACGGTCACGTGATTACCAAAATTTCTCGGATGGATGGATTACCAATCTACGTATGGGGCTCCACTCGCGAGCGCGTGGAGCTCCGCAATAAAGAAGATCTGAAGACAACCATATCGAGAGTGATTATTTGTCGTAAACCCTTTCACAACATCCTAGACTGTACAGAATTATTGGACTGCATGAAAACGACAACAACAGACAGCAGACAGCGAACAGTTTTTAAGAGAAAACAACCGACTAAAAAACCCATCACGAATTCAACCAAGACTGATAGAGATGATCAATAGACGATAACGGGTTTTGTTTTCTAACGTAACTTGACTCTGGGTCAACGTGCTGATAACACGAACATAAATTATTTTTTGTTCGAGCGATTCATCTCGAAGCTTAATGTAATTGACCTTAATACATAGTTAAAACCCTAAATATACTTTCCCTCGTCACACTTACAGTGTACGTATTCAGAACACTTTCAGTAAAATACGGGTTGTATATGTTGTGGTTCATTTTTATCCTCGGTTTAAATTTTATTTTCTTTTGTTTTGGGGTATGGTAATATATGATAATGAGTTTGAAACAAAAGAAAATAAAATTTAAACCAAGGATAAAATTGAACCACAACATATACACAAAAAGGTGTTGAAGCGAGCCGTGAACTTTCAAAGTTTATCGTGCATTAATCGTGCTCGTTCGACTGTTGAATAGGCGGAGACACAGAAATAAGGAGAAGCATAACACTCGATCGTGCACGAATTTAATCGTACAGATACAAACAAAAGCAAAAACTCTGGGCCACATTGAGAACAACTGTAAGCTCAATGATGCTAAGTCCCTGAAACTTGTACAGTACTCTTTTTCATCAACGTGGCATTTCAAACTTCCGGTGAAGCTTTGCGTTCTCGAAGCTTCGCCGGTTATTTGCCCCCTGGCCAATGAGACTATGAGATAAACTTGAGTGCAAAATTCTCAAAGTTCCTGTTCGTCGGACGAGTCTTCTTTATCCTTATCCGAAATTTTTGGACCTCCAAAAGGCGTGTGTTGCTTGCATTAAAGAACAGAATCAATCTTTAAACAGACTCTGCGAAAATGGACAAACATGGTTTATGGATCACGCAACGCCCTTTGGGATACTGGGTTAATAACTGATAGTGTTCATTTTTTGACACTAATCTACCCATTTTATGAACTGGATCTGCCTTACAGGCAGCCCAGTTAACTAAGTTAACAATAACGTGCTGGCTCTACATCTTTATTTAAAAATATCGCGCGAGTGATCAGCATTGGTTCTACGCGAGATGGGCGCGTTTGTCGAGAAAGCGATAAACATTCCTGTAAACAACTTGATATTGGTCATATTGTTTAGCTTAAAAATTATTTGATTGTTTCACACAACAGGTAAGGATTGTGTTGGAAAAAAAGTCTACTTTACTTGACCAAAAAATTATGAAGTATTCATTTAAACTACTAAAACCAAGCTCAGTTCCGTCCCAACCTGTATCAATGAACCAAAAAGAAGTTATATTGCTTTGGGGCAAAAACAGTTTACAATGAGACGAACGTCTGTATCTTCATATGAAAATTAACACAACAGTCGTGACTTTTTAGTGTTAACGTTCATCACGAAATAGTCAATTTGCCACGTAAAAAACTGAAAAGCTTTTTAGCCGTTTTAAGGGGCATGCACACCTAACCACTATTTCCTCCCAATATTTAAACCTTTAAAACCCCAAGAGTGACCAACATCCAACTTCTCCTTACAGTATCAATGCATTATCAAGAGAAAAAGTTATGAGAATTCATAAAATGATCGCAACAGGAAAAATGCTTTGATATTTTATCCAATTCTCCTGACTAATTCTCTAAGGAAATGTATGTAGATCAGTCTGGAGAATTTATATATTGATACTGGGGCTTAAAGCGCTTTTTAGGCTATTACAGTTCTTTTAGACCTCTAGAAATGCATTTGAAGCGGTGCTATAAAATTTGTATGTGTTCGGTCATCCTAGGCTTTGTGAATTTACAAGCACTTCGGTATTGTTTTATTTAAAATTTTAGACGTGTTAAATTTAAAGCTTTACGAAATTGAGAATTTTTCTGATTCCTATCTCCATCTCGTTCTCAAATCCGAAATTGCAGGTTTCCTATTTCTACGAATTACATGTACGGAGACTTTTTATGGTACATGTTTTCAGTCTATTGCATGCTAAGAGTAAAAAGCTGAAAAAGTAAAGAGGCTTGTTGACAAAACCGTTTCGGTTAGACCACTTACAACATATTTGACTATTGTACGTAATATTTCATGCTTAACAAACATTTTTAATAACCAGAGCTTTGTGTGTGCCTCACTTCAATTTTCCTAGAAGCCAAAATAATGCTTTAATCCGTTGACCCATGAGACCTCGTATTATGTCTTTGGCGGAAGAATGAAAAGAACGTTTACAAGCGTCACGACATCGAACGCTTGATCGCGCCGAGGGACATCGCGAGTATCGAACACTTGACTAAACAGCATGCGTAAGGTATCTTTCACTCATCTCAGTCTAGCGATTTAAAAAGCAGCTCAAACATGAGGCGATTACATCAACATCCCCATGCCTTGTTAATCCTTATACCTCTAAATTGAGGCAAGAGACAGGCAATGGATTATATTCATTGCTATACATCGGTAACTTCAGTTGTTCTTTTGTTCCAAATGTTTACTAATTCAGAAACATTTTCTTTCTTCTCGTCTTCCTCAGGGTGCTCTTGATCTTGAGAGCTCCAGTTTGAATCCAGTTTTTCTCCATTTTGTAACGACACATTCGGGGGACTTTCGTCTATCGAAATGACAGTTCCCGAAATCAAATCTTCGGAATTCTGCGAATCCTCAGCGTTGCTGTGAGAATCTGTTGAAGGCAGCGAGGACACATGCACTGTCACGCTACCTTTTTCTGATTCAACTTCCTCCTTGCTCTCTCCTCGCCCTCCGTCTAAGTGATCTGGCGCTGAGTTTAACTCGTTCTCGTTGTGCACCACGCTTGATAAACTGCCAATCCCGCTGCTTTCACTCTCGGAATTTTCACGGGCCCTGCTCAAGCTACCCCCTCTTGGTCTTGTGTACCGCGTAGCATCCCAACTCTCTCGTCTGTGTGTTATACTCTCGGGTAGCGGTTGAAAACTGAACTGAACGGGGCTGTAACCCGATTTGCGGAAGGTAGGTTTATCGGATCTCCTCATGAAGCTTGGTAAACCAGAAACAGAATGAATACCACTCTCAGACGACTCGCTCTCGCCGCTCGTATCCGAATGAAATGACCCCGATCTTTCATTACGAGCGCCATCTTCTCGAGAAACTGAAGTCTGACGCGGCAACTCGAAGCTGTGGAATGGCCGCGGCAAGCTTCCCGCGAAAGAGTGACGGTAAAAATTTGGAGCGGTGCGTTTTGCCGCTCTCTCTCTTCTCCTCACGACCTCTTCATTACTCGAGTCAGACTCGTGATCCTTTGTTCCATCAGCACGTTTTGGCTCATCTGCAATCTCCGATTCTTTAGTTCCGATATCAGGAATTTCTTGGCTTTTATCTTCAGCTCCGTCAACGGTGGAAATCACATCGGAGGCGGGCTCGCCTGCGTACGATAACGTGACGGTTTCTGACTCAGGAGACATTTTATTTTCACCATTTAAAACGCCGTTTGTTATGGACGTTTGTTGAAGTTGACTCTTCAAATTGCCGTTCTCTGCCTCTAGTTGTTCAACTTTTTTTGTAAGCCTCGTGATCTCTGTCTGCCGTCTCGTGTTTTCTTCTTGTTCATTGATCATTTTTTTCTCGGCCAGGCCTGATCGATCCAAAGCTTCTCCGAGTTGAGTTTTCACGCTCTCTTTCTCTGCTTCACTCTCCAATAAGCGCTTTCTTAGCCGCAATACTTCATCATCTTTTTCTTTCAGAGCACGCGTTGCTTGGTCTCTCTCCTCCATTAACACGTCACATAGACGCTGCAGTGATTCTTTTCGCGCCTTCATTTCGGAAAACTCATCAGAGACGGCATCTAAGCTTGGTACATCGTCGCTATCTGTTTGCTCAGGCAGTACAGGAGTTGTATCAGCTGATGCTTCTTCGCTAACGTCCATTACAACATCAGCACTGGACTCATCTTGAGATCTAAGAGGCAAACAATCATCTGCGACGGCATCTGAGCTTGTAACAGCATCACCTCCATTTACATCTTCCATTTGTAAAGGACTTTCATGATCATCAACATTCACCTCTTCCACTGCGTTGCCGTTAGAAACAACAGCATTATTCTGTTCTCCAGATTCAAGCGGCGAGGCACAGCTTGCAGCCTCTGTAACATCTCTCGAGTTCTTCGCGGGTTGTTCACTGATTTTCAGCTGGTCATCCCCGCATTTGCCGTTAAACTCCACAACATTTTGGTTTAAGTCTTTCTCCAATTGCTCCATAGTTTCATTCGCTGCCATTGTTGCCTTTAAGCGTCTACTCGTACTCTATCTTTCGGCGATAACAATCGGCGCGGTATTCACGCTCGTGATTACGAGTACATATTCCACTTAAAAGCAGCCTTCCTATTGGTGCTTTTCATAAAAGGGAAGCCGGCTAATGCAGGCTTCTGCAATTTTTTACCTGTTCTCACGGAACAATCTTTTACTATGCCTTTGAAATAAATCTGTCCCCTTAAAATCGACGCCACGCCACGTCAAATCAAATCACTAACGTTTCAGTTTTGAAACCTCATTTATTGTCAATCCCGTCGTGTTTTGCATAATCGTGCCAAGTATCATTGAATCTTTCATTCAACAAACTGAGTCCCTTTTGTTCGAAGGCGTTACGCCCTAACGGTTCATTTGTTTGTATTTAGAGCTCTTGAAAGCTCCTGGTTCTGTAACTAGTGCCCTGGTCTCTCACAACTGTTGATATTTTTCTCAAGAATCGTGTTGGTTTGGGTTAATTCTCGCTTCCGCCTAATCTTATCCTTGCACAAGGCAATCGCATTTCTTCAAGATCTTCATCACTAGAGCGACATTTTTGTGGCACATAGCTCGCTAATTCCTGAATATTTATTTCAATTCGTCTTTTGTCTTCAATGAGTGCTTTTACCATTAAGTCACTACATTCAAATGACTTTTCTTGAGTTTCAGCTGCAATTCACGCGCGTCCTCGCGTGCCTGCCGTATTGCAGCTTCCTCGCGTGAGAGAAGTGTACTTAGTATCGTTCTTTGTTTCTCTAACTCTGTTTTGCAGGTGGTGTACTTTGTTTGCAAATCTGCTGCGAGTTCACGAATTTTTCGAACTTCTCTGGAAATTTCTCTACTTATCTCAAGGAAAATCCGTCCTTCCTGAAAAGTTTGTTCACAACTTTTACAGCTCACCAAAGCCTCCAATCCGTTGATGCTGGGGCTGTAAAAAGGGTACTTATGGTAGCTTTTTTCACCCAGATTACTGCTCTTCGTATCGTATAATTCAGCAAGTAATGCGGTTTTATCCCGGAGAGATTCTTCAAGGAAGCTTTCAAGATGAGAATGTTGGTTTGCTTGCAATTTTATGAGCTCTTCTTCCAAATGTCTACTGTCGGTTTGAAACATGGAAGCGGCTGTGCCTTGCAAGCCCGCGGCGAGTTCCTCAACTTTAAGGAAATCATCGGCGGCATATTCGCTGTCACTTTCAAACAAGAACTGGTCCTTCCAATTTGCTTCCTTGCGGCTAACCTCTTCCTTAACATTTCTAGCGTTGCTTATGAAGAAAAGAAATTTAGCACTTTCTAGAACTTTTTTCTCGGCAGTTTCCTTCGTTTCACTCAATTCATTGAGCAGTGCACTTTTTTCCTGGATCAACTTGTTAATGTAACTTTCGAGAACGCTAAGTTTTGCTCGTAATTTCAATAGATCTCCTTCCAAAGTTCCTTCCTCGTAATGACAAGTGCCCACTTCTGCGCTGAGCGCCTGGAAATTATAAATAACATCTCCAGATTGTTCGACTGAGAGATTTTCCGAGCAATCGTTCGGACCGCTGTCTTCGCGTTCCTCACTGTGGCGAAAATTTCTATCAGTAATAAACAATCGAAAGTTGCTAGCTCTTCCTTATCCTCTTCTACCGACATCGTTCTTTGCCTCCAAAGATCGACCCGAAAACTGAGTGCCCATCTTCATTTGGTCCGAGTAGTGTTTACTCCCAAGAGAAAGTCTGTATATGCCGGCTTCTCGTTCAGTTTTAATACTAGCTTGATTGTCTGTTGCAAACTCTTTATTCGTTTCAGCAGATAACTTTTCTTCATTCTCAGGCTTAGGTGGATGATCTTTGCCAACGGTAAAACGTTTGGATGTGCGAAACTTTCCAAGAGTGTTAGTGCTACTCTCTTTCTCAAAGTCTCTCGGCTTTGATTCACTGTCCAATTCACTTGACTTTCTACTTTTACTCAACGTTTCTCTATGATGCGTTTGGTGCTCCACACTTCTAGATTTGTCCCAAACGTGAAGGGTGTGAAAATCCAGTGAAAAGATTCTCTCGACATTGTCTTTTCTCTGACTTAATTCATTCGAAGACAAAAGTTTGTCTGAAAATTGTCGTACTTCGAGTTTTTCACAACCAGAAGATCCTCTAGACGAGTAGAACCATCGAACGCTGGTTAGGTACTCTTTATTTCCTCTTACATCACTAATTTTCCTCTCGCCGCTTATTTCTCTTCGCGATTTTGTTTTATTACGCCGTCGCGAAAATTCACCAAAGCATTAACTTTGCAAACAATCTGAGCGTTTTCGTTGTCTGCATCTGATTTCATCAGTTTGATTGTTTCACCTGTCAACTCAACTTCATCACGGGTTATAATCTTCTTAATCTGGCTTTCTAGTTTGGAGGTGTGTTCCCGCACCTTTAACTGGACTTCTCCTTTTTCAGGATGAAAACCTATTTGCTGCTTTGAGCCCTTAAGGAGGAGTTCTAACACAGCAATTCTTTCCTCGACTTTTAAAATATGCTCTTGCAAAGCCAAATTTTGAACTTCCAAACTGTGGTGCGTACGCTCTGAATCCACTACTTTGCACCGAAAAGAAAGCAACTTGCCGTTCAAGTTATCTGTTTTATCGGCACACAGAATAATTTCCTCTTGAATTCGATTCTCTTTCATCAACGAGCCGCAGCAAGAAGCGTCCAGGAGCCGAACTTTTTTCGACACTTTAAACTCTGGACGGCCATTAAGGTCGACACTCCTTGGTGAAGTCGCCTCTCTCGCGAGGGCCTCAAGCTTCGCAATCTTCTTTTTCGCGCTCACCAACCTTTGCTCCAGCCTAAATGAAGTTGTGTATTTCATCATGAGGCTTACACGCAAACGACTGCACGATGTGTTTCAGCTTACGGGAAGAGATGTCAGGTCCGAAATAACTTTTCACGCCGCAAAATTAACAGCCTTGCGAATACAAAGAATTAATTTGCTTTTTCCTGGTTTCTTAAATTGCGGTTGCTGTATTTAACTATTTATGCTAATCCTCTTTGTCACTCTTTTCAGACGTTTACTTTCATGTGGTTTCTTGAGCGGTATCCCACCACTTTTGGCTGCTCGCAGTTTTATTCGTGGTCGGTTTCCTACCGTTTCTGTACCGCCAATCATTATTCATTGGTCTTTCCGTTATTCATGCGGTTTCTACGCTGATTGTCCGCTAATTCCTCGAAGGTAATCTCGGTTTATTGTCATTTGTTGGCTAAATGCGACATATTTAGCAGTTAACTCCCCGTCAGGCAAAATTTGCCTTCGCTCCAAGTACTTAATTGTCATGTTTTTGAAAAAATACTTGGCAATGCAGAATACTGAATTTACCTTCCTAGATTCCTGATTACATTTTGGTGAAGATTCTGCTTTAAGAAAATGAGATTGTTTTAGCAATTTGACGATAAGTGAAAAACTACACGTAAAGGGGAAAAGAAAGTTATAAGAATCATATGCCAACAGTTTGTTTAATTATGCACGAGAAATAAGTAAATATTGATACTACAAGTTTAATACATGCACAGGTGGACTGTTTTTCCATAGCTGTTTGCTACAAATCGGCAGTTAAGTATATTTTAAGTTATTGAGAAGCGTGCCTTTTTTGGAGCACAGTAAAACCCTTCACATGAGCGGGACACTGAGCCACGAACGTTTAGTATCGTAAAAAAGGATACCTAAAAATTTTGCTGAATATAGAAGGACAAACAGCAACTTTATACAATGGGCTAGGCCCAGCTCAGACGTCAAACTGTTTTTTTGAGCCGAACTCATTTCGAACTGTGGCCGCTCTCTTGTATCTTATTGTTATGGTGGCGGGCGTCGGTGCAAAGCGGCTACCAACTGCCTCAAACTTCCAAAGATTATGCCTCCGAAATCTTTGGATGGCGATTCCGCGCGAGTCCCGAAGGTCTCACGTGCCAGTGACGGCAAAGGCCCTTTTAACCAATGTTGTGAAAAAGCGAAATTTAATTAAAAGAAGTCTCTTCCATCATTGTGGGACGATCATTTACTGCGCATGCGTTGTTCAAACAATAAAAAAATCTAAGCGATATTTCTATAATGGCAAAAGTTATAGAAAAGCTTTAAGTTCATTTTACTTCGAATGCACTGAAAAAAAATTCAACTTTTGTGGGCTCATTTTTTCGTAGCCTGCGGACACAGATCACGTGGAGAGAAGCGACGACCCGAAATACTTCTGTGTCCGCAGGCTAATTTTTTCGCTGACCCGGCGAATACCCGCTGGCCTTGAAAGATATAAGAACGATTAACAACTCAAATCAGTCAACGACTATTTGAATATTTTTCTCGTTGATCTCTTAGCCAACAAAGTAAAATATTTGGTCCCTTACGAATTTCAGGTTTAAAACATTTCTAACCTGCTCCTAGTTTCATTGCTGTGTCAATATCCCTGGCTGACGCATCCCCTGAGACAAAGAACAAAATGTTTAAGAACATGTTAAGTGTGTACTTGAAAGATAATATATGATAATGTTCATCTCTATCCCAATGGCAGCGAAATTGTTATGGGCAAAGGGTACAAGAGGAACCGCCGGGAGACCTTACCAGTCGTTTCGCTACAAAACATTTCGCCACAAATCGTTTCACTGCATATCGATTGCGTAGTTTCGCAGTAGATTCCCTTCGCATCAATTTGAAAAAACAAACAAAAAGCTTTGGTTTTGGTGATGTTGTTATAGATATATGTGAGCTTAAGACTTTAAAATAGTTTGTGTTAGCCAAGACTTGCATGAAACTTGAGGACTCTTAAAAGAGGCATTGGTTTGTTGCGCGGTTATCGAACTTCTTAAGTCCAAGACTTTCTTGGTGTGTGCAGCGGAGAGCTACATTCATGACACCAAAGAGAGATGGAACGAGCTTCTTTTACTTCCGCTGCATTCTCCATTTCTGTATTCAACCCTTCTTGTCGATACTTTCTGCGTTGGATAGTTGGTAGATCGGACAATGGACTAACAGTAAAGGAAAGTACGGTATGTCTTTGAAGCGACTCAACTTCTATTATGAGGACAGTCTATTTCTTGGCGTGTGCCAGGCTCTCAGTCAGTGCAGACGAGTCAAAAAGGCGGGCCAGCAGTGAAAAGTCCCCTGTGGTTTTCGCGCACCTTCTCTCGATGCGCTCGACCAAGCTACGAAACGACCGCACACTCCAGGAGAGTCTCTGAGCACTAACTCTTACTCTTGATTCTGATTGGACAGGAAATATTTTCTGCCCAATCAGATGCAGAGAATTGACACGGTAAGGGCAAGTGTCCACTGAATATGCCATCCCCAATCTCAGCCCCAGGCTGTTCGAAAATGTATTTAATAATCCCTAACTTCCGTTCTAGAAACTTCCACACCCATTTTGCATTGAAAAAATATTCAGCATCCCAGTCTAATGAGTCTTTTTTCGCCTTAGTTTTCCCTTAACAACAAAACAAAAGCTTATCGAAAATCCTTAAAATGTTCGATGCCCCGTGTCACATACCATCCACATGTTAAGGGTAACTACGGTAACCTCGACAACAGCTATGCCCTTTTACGAAGCCAGCTGCTCCAGTGTTGTCCTGTAGGATTACATGTAGTTTGCTACTTAAAGGAACTTAATTTGAAATGTAACAAATGAAACCTTGTCAGACTGGGCATACCCGTGTGGTAGTTGACGTTAAAGGGTTTCTAACTTTTTCGGTTTTCTCCACAATCCACAAACTAACTGAAACTAGTCAGTTCTGCCGGTTCATACCTCTCTCAAGCATTCTGACAGCTTCCATTATGTACGGCACAAGCAAACGATTCACAACAAAACCTGGTGTATCCTATAAAGAGACAAAATTAATTTTATTAACCATTAAAAGATATTTTAGTGTGCATAATAAAAAAAAAAGATAATATTATGTTATTTTTTTGGTGGCATTAAAACTAAACATACTTAGGGAGCAAAGATGTTGCAATGGTGAGAGCTCTAGCTGCTTCCATGAAAGCACCCAGTATGAAGGCTAGTATTATATGTACAACCATCCCCCAAAGGGGAGGTGAATAGTGCTTAAATTTACCGAGACCCGAAGTGTCGAGTTATATATCTAGCGCTATGAACCGACCCTGAGGGGGATAGTTGTTTTTGTATTTACCAAATCAGTTGGATAAAAATCAAAGAGGAACTTTTTGTAAATAAAAAACGTCACTTTGTTAGAGTTTGTTTACGTACGTTTCAACTAACAGTGTTTCGGGGATCATTTTTTCTTATGATTTTGTTGCAACTTCAGTGAGAAAATTTTTTTCTACCGACCAGTAAACAGCGACAAGCCAAATTTTGTCTCTTTCTTGGTATTTTTTGGCACAGCTGCTTCAGTTACCACTAAGATTTCATCTTTCGAAACTGTCGCGAAACAAGAAGCCACTTTAAATCTCAACCCAAAACAGTGAATGTCCAAGGATATTCCGAGTTACGGGAGCCAATCAGTACACTCGGAAATTGCTATCCACTGATTTGGTGAATACTAATACGCAATATTTTAAGCTTGTTGTAGGTTGTTGGCGGCCTTCCCTACTCCCAGGGGTATTTTCTGGCAATCTTCTTCTCAAAAAACAAAATTTATACTTAAAAATTCTAATTTAATCAGGGACGTGGTAGACAAAGAATCGATCGCCTTGTGGATGCGCTTACCTCTAAATAATTTTGTCTAAAATGTAACCTCTATATAGCAAAGGGGCAAGGGACTGGCAAAATTTGTTCCCTATAACGAGGTTTCGTTATATCGCGGTTCTTTTTCATATCTTTTAGTATTACTGGGGTAAAAGAAGTCGTTTTCTATAGAGGTTCATTAAATCCAGGTTCCACTGTATTTATCTACTTAATATTTAATTACTTATTTATTTACTTTACACTCTGCAATAAGGTATCAAATTTTAAATCAGAACTGAAATAGGATAAGGGAAAATCTGAACAGGGTACAGGATGGTTGTTAGATGCATATCATACTACACATCCACGCCCACTTTTGCGGTACTTGCAAATGTATTACCCTCTTCCCCTCCTTCTTTCTTCCACTTGACTAGGACTTCTGGAGACCCTCATTTTGTCCACTTTTAGAGGCGTCTGCTTAATGCAGTTTTATCTTAAAGTAAATACCCAGAGAAGAATTTGACACTGAGGCTTGTGAATGTCAGGGCAAGGACTACACCCCCACCAGCAATTCCGATAACCCTCCTTTCCTTCTACTTTCCCACACTAGGCCAGGGGCGGATCTAGGGGGAGGGTGCAGGGGGTGCCCACCCCCCCCCCCCCCCCCCCCCCGAGATGACCCGCGGTTTTCTAATACAACTGGTATTTTGCAAAAAAAAAAAAAACTGTGTGGTTCATTGGTGTTGAAGTAGAGCAAGAGACGAGTGCACCCCCTACTAAAAAAAATCCTGGATCCGCCCCTGTAGGCCCTCTGGAGGGCCTTACTTTATCCACTCTTAGAGGTGTCTTCTTAATACAGTTTTATCCTTTAGAAATTACCCAGAGAGAAATAATATTTGAGATTGAGGCTTGTGAACGTCAGGGCAAGGACTACTATGTCAAAACTTTACCCACAATTCTGGTGATACCCATCTTTCTTCCTTCTTCCCCACACTAGGCCCATTGGAGACCCTCACTCAGAGAAAGGTTTGTGACTGAGGTTCCTGAATATCAGGGCAAGGACTACAAAATGTATCGACGCAGCAGTCATTAGAACAGCTCAGGTAACTGGAACATTGGGTGGGCAACCAAAACATTAGTTGATGAATTAAAAAATAAAATTGTGGACAAACCTTGCAAGACACAGGTACTTTGCCAAGTTCTTTGCTAAACTGGAACAGGGCATCAAAAGTGTCATCTGTTGTTTCTGGGGTTCGTACAACCTACCAAGATACATAATTACACAAAAAAGGAGATCAGCTGAAAATAAACTGCATGCTCATCAAAGGACCATTTGCATACAATGAAAGTTTACAACACCCAACCATCGCAGTTTTGCTGATAAAGATTCTTATTTTTTTGGCCACTCAGTTGTGTTCACTTGTTCTAAAGTAATCAACACTTTCAGGCGATAGAATTCATGGACTGACACATTTCGAAAGCTCTAAATTTAATCTTTCCTAAGCTTTCTTTGCAAAACATGCATAGCTTCGGTTACGCAAGGATTATTCCAAGTTTCCCACGGTCTCCGCTAGGAACGCCTGGCACAATGACACACCCTTTGTGCCATAAATACGAAGAAAAATGGCTTGCAGATTATGAGTCTCGCTGCTTACCCAAGCGAGACTAATTACCCTAACAAAAAAATTGGGAAATAAAATTTAAGCAAAGGATAAAAGAATCGCTACCAGCTGTGGTGTGAGAGAATAAAAATGTTATATGCCTTCCCTAACCCTAAAATCAAACAAGAACGTGTATGCAGCCATGTACCTCTACCAACTTCATTATAGGGACAGGATTAAAAAAGTGAAGTCCACCAAACTTGTCCTTCCTTTTTGTAACACTTGCTATCTCTCTTATTGGTAAAGAGGAGGTGTTGGATGCAAAGATAGTGTGACTGCAAAAAACAAACAAACAAATGCCTTAAGTATCCACCACTAGATGGACATTTCAAATTGACAGTGAAAAGTGACATTAATTTTGAATAAATACATTCTGTATATGAAAACCGCACTTGCCAAGCCAGGCGAGTGATCCTTGATTTGTACTCGCCTGATGGTTTTGGAACTCACCTGCTGGGCAAGAGGGTAAGTGCCAATGTCCAACCCTGGGTACCCCTTTCACATATACCTAGTTTGGATTAACTTTACGTCTCTTTTACAGTCAAGCAGGTCAAGTGTTCCCGACGCTAACAAACTAAAGAATTCATTAATGGGAAAATGATTTCATTTGTTGATTCAAAAAATCCATTCATAAATACCTGGGTGCAGCATTGTCAAGGTCTGTGAAGAGCTTATGTTTAGTACGCATGTTTTCCACTATGGCCTCTATTAACAGATCTGTGTCAGCAATTGCAGTATTGGGTTCTGTGGTGATTGTTATCCTAGCCAGGGTATCAGCTACAAATTTGTTTCCACCCTAGAATGGAAAGCAGTTATAGACCATTACTGACCTCAAAGATAAGGACATCTGACACAATTATGGCAAAAAGAAGAAGGCTGTTCAGATGTCTATAACACTGAGCAAAGACATGATGTATCATATTTATTCGATTAAGCACCCAACCTCAAATAAGCGTCCACCTTGAATAAGTGCCCACCCCTGTCCCCCTTCTCCCCCCAAAAAATCAAGTTTACTGCACAAGGTGATTGAAATAGACTAAATATATATGTACTTCTAAAAGACTTCCAGGCAGGCCAAGGTTTCTTAATATTTTAAAAAACACTTTAATGAACATTAATTACTGTTAATATTCTTGTTTGGTACATCTTTGCATTTTGTTATCATTTATTGTTTTGTTGCAAAATAAAATCACTGACTACTAGCTGAAAAGTTTGAAATTTAATAAGCGCCCAGCCTTGAAAAAGTGCCCACTCTCAAGGTACGAAAATTAAATAAGCACCCAGGGTGCTTAATCGGATAAATACGGTAACAACACATCTTATTTAAATGTGGACTCTTAAGACAATCTCATTACTGGCACCTCTATTGGACTTATAACAAAATTCTTTAGCTGTAATTAATTACATGCCATGCATAATCAATCAATCAATCTTCAGCTTCGAAGGGTAAATAAGTAGATGGACAGTATGTGCCACATTATTGAGTGCACACACTTACCCTGTGTGTTTTTTTTTTTCACTTATAGCAAAATATTCTCAATAGATCTATAAAGATGAAATGGTAACATAACGTTGAGTTTTCCAACTGTGATGTAACCATACTGAGGGTTAATAGAGTTCTGTGGTATTATATTAACAATGTTCAGTAGGTAAAAATTATAAATAGGTACCAGCGCCCATCACCTGTTGATCATTTTAATTTTTACCCACCTCTGCGTCATCCTTGAACTTTTTCTTTGCAACTCTGTCCAAGCTTTTCTCAATGGATCTCATAGATTTTGTCAAAATTGCACTTGTTTGATCCACCATTGTCACTTGATGATTTGTGGCTGCAGCAACCTACACATGCAATAAACCATTGGCAGGATTAGCTCTTAGTTGATAGAAGGGTGGGGGTTCTTGGTTTTTATCCCTGGTAAACAAAAAAACTTTTTCAATGGTTTCATCAATAAATTTGAGTCAAGCAGACAAAGCATTAGCTGTTAAAACTTCCAAACTGAATTTCGTCACCTTCTTCGTGTATTTTGTTTGTTACAGTAGCAAACCGGAAAGCCATTTTGCTCATAACTTAACGCGAGTTGACGCCAGTTTGGTGTTGCTCACTTGGTGGAGCTGGAGGTGAATAAGTGAATAGCAATGGATATCCTGAGCTTGATTAGCCAATCAAAGTGTGTGAAAAACACTACCCGCTGTTTTAGTATTATGTACTAATCACTGATATCTGGTGACTGACATCAATAACGGTATAAATATTCTAAATATATTTCAAAGTTAGTATTAAAGTACCAGCTGGTTAGTATATTTGAACCAATCAGAAACAGAAAAATATTTAAAGCTTAAAATAATGAATAATAATATAAACTTAATAATTATCTTCAAAATTAATGGCACTGATGATATTCATATATATTTCATTATCTGTAAAAGAAGATGCACTATTAGTATTATTATTACTACTTATTCATAAAAGCAATACATGACATTTAATAAACAACTAAATTCTTTGATCAAATCAAAGATCAAGGTGTTAAAAGCTAAAAATATTTTCATTCGAACCTGAGCAATCCCAGCTCCCATAAGCCCGCTTCCAATGACCATAACATTCTTTATAGCACTTTGACTAGAAGACGTGCTGAAGAACGCCGAAATAGCGGCCAAGTTTTTCCGCAATAATGGATGTCTCAGAGGCTGAGCAGATGGTAGTTTTGAGGCTACACATTGGAAAAGAGAAGCCATGTTTCAAGTCACGCACAACTCGATGAATGGAAGAGGGAAAAGTAGAGAGGGACTGGAGACTAATGGCCAATGTCCATTTTTGGCACAGTAGTGCAGTCAAGGGAAATCTATTTTTCTAACCAAAAATGACTCGTGGACCAAAAAAAAGAAGAAAAAAACAGGCATGACGATACATGACTAGAATCAACCTTACAGTAACCAACAGAAACCGTTATCAAAATGCAGTGTTGTCTGCAGTTGAGAGTGTTATTAAGTGCTTCTGTGATCTGATACAGCGATATTTGGCGGGCCCGCGGTCTTTTCGACCAATCGCAAGCACACAGCACGCACCATGTATGACAAAACAAACATTCGTTTATCAGCTTTGTATCCGTTTCTTAGGTAGGTGAAATATTTTCTAATTTTTCAGTTCAAGCTCTTGTTCTTTCCACAGCAGGTTGCTATGGAGTGTCTCGGTTCTTTTTCTTAATTATTTTTTTGGCCGGGGGCTGGGGGGTGGGGGAGGGGGAGGGGGGGGGGGGGTGACTTGGCCAGCGGCTGTGTTCGGGATAGATCGTGATTGATCAAAGGTCGTCGAAGGTCGAAACGCACGGTAAGTCATCCTCCTAATTAGCTTTTACAGCAGTGTAGATAAAGCATTGAAAAGTTTATTTCTGCCATTACCTTCTCTAACTGAGTGTACTGCAACATCGGTTGGTAAAAGTAAGCACGTCATCGCCAAACTTTACGGTAAAGTTATGACTAATATATTTTGTTATGCCGACTCGTGTCTTGCTCGTGTCCGTATTTCCTCGCCCCCACTGTGCACTTTTTGTCTATTTTTTCGTTATACAGCAATTTAAAGCAGCCTGTGAACTGGAATGGCAGATAGCGCAGCTAAGACTGCACTGGAATATCTTAGAGACCCAGCCGTTATCACAGGTCTTGGAGCAGCAGCTGTCGCCTCAATGTACTACCTAGCATCACGACCCACTCCACAACCATGTCCCGTCGACCCCATGAAACAATCGTACGAGTTACCGGTGAGTAGCCTAATACCACGTGTGATCGTAAGTGATACTTAAAGTGCTTTAGTTGGGATTGGTTTCGATCGGTTTGTTACAATATCATGATATGAATATGCAAGTTTTTTTTGAAATTGTTCTTTGGTGACAAGATTGAATACATTATCTTTTTGGCCGTGAAGCCAATAAGTTAATTTTTTTCTGGACTTTACTCTTCAAGCTGAGAAAATACATGAAGAACACGCGGATACCAGTCTCAAGAATGATGTAAATGCCCATATATGGAGTAACTTTTACATATCTACAGTTGGAAAGACTCCAAGTCCTTGTGCAACACACCCCCTCATTCAAGTAGGAGGGTTTTTTTTACCCCAGAGCTCATATTGTGCATCAATATTCTTTATAAGGTTGCAAGGTTCCATTTTACTCTTATTTATAATTTTGGGCATATGATATGATGGCGGGAGTCTTCAGTCTTTCAAATGCCAATAAACCCACCCTGTCATTTTATACTTTTTGACCAATTTAGCCTGCATAACAAGCAGTTCTGTGTGATTTTGTTGAGAAAGTTGGGACGAGAGCATAACAGAGAAGAAGGTGATGGGGAGAGAAAGAAACCCTTGCCTGCAAACCTCACGATTTTAAAAAACTACTTTTACCCACGAGTGTAGCTTCTGATTTGTGCTTTGATGATAGTGTTGATTGAATAGCAATCAATGCATCAATCAAACCAGATATGTTTTGTTTGTGTGCGTCACAGATCTGGTCCAATCTGATCTCTGGTTGCAGATTAAAAATGCTTTGGACTGATATTTATTGGAATCGTGTTTGTGTAGACTGCTTGCAGTCCGCCTTTATTCTTAAAATCCATCTAGTTCTCAGCTAGCGCTATTGCAAACCATGACGTTATATTACAATAAGGGATTAGGACCAGAGGAGAAAAGACGGACTGTGGACTCTTTTGTTGCAAACAAACTCTCTGTCAGCCCAGAAACGGAGTAGCCGATTGGTCAGTTTTACAGCTATTGACAGATCATTGATTGGTCTGTAGTGGAGATGGAAGCGGTAAAAATAGTCACGCGTCACAACTAACTACGAACAATTATGAACCTAGCGGTAATCGCTTGTTATCTACAACGTTTAAGGATATTTCCTTAAGGGAAAGGAATTCTACAAGAGTTCAAGGCAATCAAGAAAAGTAAAATTTTTCAGGTGTTTATGTTCTATTTACAAATCATTTCAAGTTAATCGGGTTTACCAGTAATTGGTTAATTAAATTTCCTTGACAGCTTCATTGTCCCCAGACAGAACAAAAGAGTCAGCAGTCTCTTATTTTTTCTTCTCGGGCTTATGCCCTGGTTTATTGTGGCTCGTGGCTTTGCCGTCCACTGCCCGCGTGCTTGGGTTTCTCTTGCAGTAACCTTGCAAAGAAAAATAAGAGACTGCTCGCAGTATAGTGTTTGCGCGAAGGTTTACCAGATGTAAGCTAAAATGAGGCCTCGCTGACATCATTGTGACTTCACCCCTTCAAGTTATTACCCTGTGAGCAGAGGTTTCTCTCTTGCATGGCTTTTATCTTCTAGGAAGTCATTCGCGTGTCTTGTCTGTCTGGTAGTTGGTTTGTTTACACCCTGTTTCTCATGTGGCGTAAACAAACCAACTACGTGACAGACAAGACACGCAAATGACTTTGTAAACACTAAAAGCCATGCAAGAGAGAAACCTCTGCTCATAGGGTATTAAGGTATAATAATATTATTTGGATTGACCAGTGGAGACTACCTGGGAAGGCCAATTCATTGGGAGTGACAGTGTGCGGATCTGACTGGAAAAAAATAGACTGTTTGTTGGAGATGACATCAACATAAATAGAACATTGGTACTTGATACTAGCTAAAGCTGCCATGGACAAGTGATTTGTCAACTCTTAGAAACTAAAAGATTCTTTGTTTATTTCAAATTTTATAACGGCATGTATCGTAAGAGAACTTTTTAACAGGGGCCGGTTAGCAGCCGCTCTTCAAAGCTCATAGCTGGCGGACTGAATTGTTCCAGACAAATCTTTTCTTTGCGACATTTTTACAACTAAGGTTTCAGATGAGATAAAGCCACATAATGTTTCAAATTTAATGTGACAATAAACAACAACAAGAAATTCTTCAGCAATTGCTCAAAGTTTCAGCTTTCTTGTGTAGTAACTGAAGCTACTTTATTATAGTTTTGTGCAATCACGTGTAGTGTGTTTTGAAGAGAAAAATGTAAATTTTTAAAAAATCCAGCTAACTGTTCTGTTTGTTATTCATGTTATACTGGCTGCTATGTTGATGAGCTGTCAGTTTACAAATTAACTGAACCGTGAAATTGCAAGGGGCGTTTTTCAAAATTGTGGGGTTTGCAGGAAAGCGTTTTCACTACCCTGCTCCCCCTTCCATTTTTTATTTTATTTTATGACCTCGTATAAAAATATTTTTACAACTGTGCAATTAAACATGAAATTCATTGGAATTTACATATGTATTGTACCAGGCCCTTAAATTGTAATTAATAGATTCATCAATTTAATAATTTAAGCCTTTGTCGCAGACACTCTAAACCTTCGATATAGAGCTTCTGTAAATTAATGCACAATGTCATGTTTGAATCCTGCAGAGTTGCAAGGACATATGTCAGCGTTTTTGATTGGCTAGTTTCTTACACAGTTTGTGATTAGTCTAATTTGAAATTAAGTATTGACAGGCCTGCAAACACAACTCATAGCTCATGACAAGAGAAAATGAGCTCGTCGTAGTGTGAAGCGTGACCTTTGAGTCAGCTTGAAACACATAAATAATAATGTAATATAATAAGAATCAAGGAAATAATCATCAAACAAAGTAAAAAATAATAGTGTGCTGAATTTTTTTCCCAGTGTCCTAATTTATGAAGACAATACTTAATTAAATTGTAAGATGATGATAATTATCCCATCTTGGGATAGTGCTTATCCTAGTTCAAGCTGAAATTCCAATTTTTTCCAAGCCCATTGCATTAAATAGACATGTTTCAAGACTATTGTAAAAAATTCATGTCTGGCTCCAAAGAGACCCTGTTGGAGTCTGACAAGTGATCCGGCCTTGAAAGAGCAACACATGACAGCTGCAGTAGTGACAAACAGTCTAAGATGGGTTCAAACTGCAACAGAAAGAAAGAAAGGCACAAATACAATAATAGTAAATACTGACAGTGACATGCCTTCCTCCTGAGGATGCAAAACAATGGGCTTCGAAATCCAGACTAGGGACATACAATCCCTGCCAATGCCCCCGTCTCTGCCCCCCCTACTTAAGAGGGCCTCTCCAAAAGATGTCAAGGAGAGTAACACAGAGAAAATGACTACTGAACATACGGTTTGAATAGTCTTCTTATGTTGTGTTTTATTTCCTTCAGCTTGGGAACCTGGAAGCATGTGTTTGAATATTATTGTTTTAAAGGTGGCCTTTTTAATATGAAAGTCTCTGGTTTGTAATAGACATCTAAATTGTATTTGTAGGATGGTGATTATGCCAGAATGAATTCTCTGACAACAGAACTGGTTGAAAGACTGTTTGATGATGTGACCACAAGCCATGAAGCCTTTCTACGTGGAGTTAGGATATCAGGTAATAATAATAATATTAATAATAATAATAATAATAATAATAATAATAATAATAATAATAATAGTAATCAGGGTGGCCATTAGGCATTGGAGATTGGAGAATTCTCCATTTACAATGCAGAATTCTTCAACTAATGTTCGGCAGTTTATGACTATTTTTTATTCAGAGGTGGAGCCTTTTTTAAAATATTCTCCAGTAATGTTATACCTTTCTCCTGCTATGAGGATTCTTAATGAAAACCCTGAATAATTTAGTTATGTACCCTCGGCAGTATTTATAGCACTAATGCTAGTGCGGCTGAGCAAGTGCCTGAAACAAATAATTCAAATGGAACTTAACATGAAGAATCCCAACTGGCCAGCTAGCTATTTACAAGCGTGGTTGAGGATATGAACTTGGCACTACCGTGAACAAATTCAACTAGTGGTTAGAGAAGGACTTGAACTCAGGGCCTCCTCATTGCAAGTGCAGCTCTCTAACCACTCTGCTACTCTGCCTTCTAGTAAGGTTACATTGTATTACTCAGAGTTATCACAGAAAACGCAAGATTAAAATAACTGCGAGTGCCATTAACTACCTGACCTCTCCACAAATTGTCCTTTTAATGGCAAATGGTCGATGTGTTTCCACTAACATTTTTAACATGTTGACTACAAAATAATAATTGTGACCTTTTCACAAATGCAGTGCCCACAAAAGTGCATCCTACATGTGGATGCTAGAATGACCTCTCCAGTGGCCATTTGCTTTAAAAGCAAAGAATATACATTCCAATGTACCCATTTTACATTACTTACTTTGCATTGTGAGAATTTTTTGTTCTCAACATTCAGTTTCTGTTTCACTCATTAATTTTAATTCAGTTACATGTTAATCAACTTCATTTATTTTTTAATAAAATTTAATTTTTAAGATAAAAAAGGCTAACCTTTTGCCCCGAAAGGGCTAATCGGTATATTTGGCCCCCTACAAATACATGTATTCCTCATCACTACAGCTGTCTCTCTTCTGTGGCTACTATGTGGTTGATAGGCTCTATTTCTGCCAAGTGCTGTCTTAATCCTCCCCAAGAAGAGATGACTGGACAAATGAGTGGCCAATTGTGTCTGTGACCACTTGGGGAAGGAGCGCCAGCTCATATCTCAAGCAGCAGCTGGTAATCGAGCACAGGTGGTGGGCAGGTCAAACTGTTATAACAAAGTCTTACTTTTTTTATTTCAGGGGACAAGCCATGCCTTGGTCACCGTAGCAATCCAGGAGGTCCATATACCTGGCTTACATACAATGAGGTACCTACTGCATGGTACATGTATCTTTTACAGGTCAAAATTAAATATTCAGGTTAAAATTTTTTAAGCTAGGTTGATTCTCATTTTCCTTTGTCTCCTAAGCCTTAATTCATGAATAATTATGGGCTAGGAGACAGAGAATCAACCTAGGTTACCAAAAAATTAACATGGCTTTTATTTTGACCTGTAACATATCCACTGCAAACCTGTTCATTCCCAGATATAATTGTGAAATGCAAAATTTACAGTAAGAAAATCTCCAAATTACATTTTATTTTTTAAAAATGCTTAATACTCAAATAAAGATCCTCCTGAGGCTGTACTTGTACATTCATGTGGACAATTGAATTCAACCTACTTATCACTAAGCTTAACATTAGCCTTGCCAAAAACACTTAAATTAGTAACATGCCTGCAGTTAGTTGTGACATTATGTACCTTATTATAGGAAATTAACGATCAACTTTATTAAAAAAATCGTGTTAATTTAATGCATCTTAATTCATGTCGATGTTAATTTAAATCATACTAGTTTACATCGTTGTTTTACAGCACCTTTATTTCACAAAGGTTTTACGAAACCTCATCTGCTCATAGTTCCTCTATCAACACCTCGGAGTCACTATCTGATAGTTCTTCTTGAAGAATTGAGTTCAAAGTGTCTTTCAACTGGTCTACGTATTGATCCATTTCCCTGAGGGGATAGCTAACTTCTTCAGTCCTTCTTAAAATTTCCACGGCCCGTTCATCCTCCCACTGCACGGTCACCTTTATGTTGAGAAGTTTGTATTGCAGCAAATTCGCATAAAATAAAGTTAGGCACACCAGTGTTCCAGCCAGAGTGCGCCATTGTGTGAATCCCGCGAAAGATCGAGAGATGGCCCTCAACAAAAGCGTTCAAGGGCCATTATGGCCCTTTCCTTTTTTAATTCCCAGGGCTTAAAACGTCTCTGTTACTTCAACTACAATAATGTTCCATTCAAACAGAATTTTTAATCTAAAGAACAACAACTCCGTACCTTTTTACACAACATGAAAATCAATCAATGAATCTTTTTGCATCCGCCAACATGTTTACCTGATTTACCATGAGTGGTCTGGAGACCACTGAGCCTCGACTTGGGAGATTAAACCTGGCATACGCATCTTCGAGGTCTATCACAACTTTTTTCTCAGTAAGAAACGAATACGTGGATGGCGGCGAAGCGAAAAGAAGAAGCAAAAAGAAGAAGATCTTGACCGTGAATTGGAAAATGCTAATGGTGTAGCGGAGCTGAGGGAACGAACCGAAGCAAAAACAAGCTCGTATGGAAAAAAATTCTGCTCAGACGTTTGTTGAACGATTTCAGCTATTCATTTTAATGTGATTCATGATTCAGCAATGAAAAAAAGTACTTACTATTTCTGATTGTGCTAATGTTTGCTTTATTGCCGAAGATTTACTCTAATGTGTATGAAAAGGAATGCTCCATGTCAGCTTTAAATAAACTGCCATTTTAGTTTATTTAACTTCCCAACCATTTCTTCTCTTTTGCATATTGAAGATATTGGCCCATTCTTGAAAAATCTTGCCTCCAAAAATGGGTTGTAGGGGCCACTTTGGCCCTCAAGCAGAATTTTCTGGCTGGAACACTGCACACATTGTTTTCGAAAAATTTTGTGTGAATTTGATGTATACAGTAACCCTAACTTTTGGAAAATTCATGTTAATTTTGTGTAATGTAAATTTTCTTTGCATTGTCCACATGCATCGGAAATCCCCATAATCATAATAAGGTATGCCTGTAACTCCATATTAATTTTACACAAGTATATGTCAAACCTGTATAACATTAAACCTTTATCAAAGAATTAAAAACTTGTCAGATCTTTGTCATCCCTTGAAGGAAAGTCAAGGTAAAAAATTAATTATAGATTAATTTTAGCACCCGTTGTGGTCAGTTTTGATTATGCCTGGTCTACCAGAATGACGTTTACAAGGTAATTTTTATATTTATTTAATTTAATTTTATTATTTTTTTGCTCAATGTAGGTCCTTGAACGTTCTACAGACACTGGCTCAGGGTTGATAGAGCTTGGCTGTCACCCCGGTGATGAAGGCTACACATTTGTTGGTGTCTATGCTCCAAACAAAATTGAGGTGACTAAACATTGTAACATCTTTTTTTACTACAAAACAAACTTTTTTCTCAATAATATATAGATTTAGCCAAGGCTAAAAGTGAAGCTCTTGATAATATTTATAGTTTGCTCAAACAAAATATAAAATCATGTAAGGCAACGAGAAAGGTGAAAAAACTACAGTAGGTCTAATTAGCAAAAAAGCAACTTTGCACGTGCAGCACACTTTTTTGTACATTTATTTGCCGTTGTTTTGCACGACTACAGCGTGAAACTTCAAGAAACTTCCTGGTTACTCATTTATGGAGGAAATGTCGCACCTGTTCTTGTTCATTTTTTGTCACTGCTGCTCATTTTCATGCACCTTGGTAGCCACTAGCATTTCTTATTTTCCCACCGCCACTACAAAATTTTCATGTTGTTCTTCCAACAAAAAAATGTCTCCTTTGTCTTTATCTCTCACTCTTTTTCTCGTTGAGTTTCGCTGGCTTGTTGCCTACTTTCTCTTTTTCTCTTTCTCTCTCTTTCTCTGTATTCGAAATTTGTGGACATAACAATATTTATTAATCTTCATTGATTCTTTTAAGTTGTCTTTGCTTCACAAGACGAGGGTGGCTATGTGATTTCCCACCAAAATAACCTCAAGTTGCCATTCCTGTATTTTGGTTGAGTTATTTTTCACTGGTATGCCTGTGGTGTGGATGGACGGTCGGACTGTCGGGCGGGCGGGCGGGCGGGCGTACAGCCACATGACTACCAAAATTTCTCGTGTGTGCAGGTTACCAAAGTTTCTCACCCATGGTGTTCTACTGTGTGTGCTTCACACGTGCGAGAGCTTCGCTAATATTTTATTATTTCTACTGTCTGATTGATGAGATTTTCATGAACATTATGTACCAAATTTATTGTCAGCGATGTAGTTTTTGAATGGAGAGTTTAGTGCTTTTGTGTGAATAGTTAAATTGATCCCTTTTCATGCTGACAAGTTAATTGTTTCTTATTTGTATTATTTCTCACAAGTTTTCAACAAGACAAAATGTTGTGCAGCTTTTCATTTCTTTTTAATCTCACTTTAAACTCCTAACATTTCTGGTCTCTAGCAAAAACAGTCTCTCTCTCTCCCAATAAAATTGTTGAATTCATGGTCAAGCCCAGACATGCATGGAAGTACATTAACTTACTCGTGGTACACATGGTCTTTCCCACAAAGTGGGAGTGAAGCTGAAATCTCTTGCTTATGGTTTCCCAATCTCACTAATCAAGTCCAAGCGTGAAAGTGATTTATACACAGTCTTCCCCAACACATTAATACATGTACAGCTGTACTATTAAAAACATTTTCCCTAATTTCTGCTGTAGACTTGCAGCAGTATATAAGACGACAGTATCTTCTCTTAAGCCAGTTCATTATTGTTATTTTTTAATTTAATACATGTATCTCCTGATATATGCAGAGTTTGTTTATGTGGATTACACATTAAAATAATGAAAAGTGAAGTTTTCATTCAAACCTGTCAACATGCCATATATACATGTCTAGTCATACCTTTTGTATAATTAGCAGAAAAACTGTTAGGGATTTGTGACACTTAATGTACATGTAGTTAATATCAAGTTCTATCACTCAGTCATATGGTTGTTCATTTAATTTTGTGGTTTTTTTCTCTTTCAGTGGGTGTTTGTAGAGCAGGCATGTAATATGTTCTCTCTGACCATAGTTCCATTGTATGATACCCTCGGCTTAGATTCTTGTGTCTTCATTATCAATCAAGGTAAGAAATTAATTTATTATCATAAGCTTATTATTTATAACAGTGCCAATGACACGTACTTCAATGGCTGGTTCTGTAGGGGAGAAGATACAATCACAGACAAAAGTAGTTGGGAAGGTTGTACAAATTAACGGTAGTCCATTTTAATCCTCAAAAAAGAGTGTTTTCTCTAACTTTTGCTAAATATTCCCCGTCCCCTCATTTAATGTTGGGATGTAACAGAACAATTACGGGCACAAACATTAACGCAGGGCTTCCAGAATTATGCGTGGATGCGAAATCGCATAATTCAGCTCTTAGCACATAATTCACATAATTCGGAAAAATACACCTAATGGCACATAATTTTCGAAAATTTTGAAAAAATCTATTAACAAGCTATGTTTTTTCATACCTTGAGAGATGCATGAATATTTTTTCCTGTAAATGTAGTCCATTAAATTTTTTGCAGCAAATAGCCACCGCTTCATTGCAAAAAGCATTCGCAAATTTATATTGCAAATCAACAAGGCATTCCAGGTGTTCTATGCTGCTGGCCATTGGTGCCTGTGCTCTAGTTTTTTATATAACACGCGCCATGATTGGAAGAAATATAACCAATCACAGCTTTGAAGACAAAAAAAGTGCCTTGCTTCTATTTATTTGGCAGCAACACAACTTTCTCTCTTGTGTTTTCGCTTTGAAAGTGGATAAGTTTGTATTTAAAGTAAAACCAAAGAAAAAGCCATGTAGCATTACACCACAACAGCTAGCTAAGCAATATCCTGGGAAGTTCCATGCAGATAACAATCTCCTATTTTGTCCAACTTGTAATGTTGTTGTGGATCACCACCAAAAGCCAGTTCTTGACAAGCGCCTTTCAGCTGTTTCACACATCAAGCGAATGGATGAATCCTCCTCGAAGTGAGTGAAGCAACAGACATCGAAGACTTCATTCAAGTGCAAAACTCCAGCTTATGAAGACAAAGTGAAAATCTGTCATGAGTGGATAAGGGCATGTTCTGCTGCAAACATACCGTCAAACAAATCAGAAAATCCTACAATGTGTGAATTTCTTCTCTCCCTTGTAGTCAATGGTTGCACGATCCCTAAGGGCACACAGCTTTGGGACCACTTATTAGATGCTTATGAGTTGGAAAAGGAAGAACTTAAGCAGAAAATACTTAATTTGTTGACTTACTTACTTACTTTGACTTACTTGATTTGCAAACATTTAAAATTTTTGCTTAAAAATATTGTGCAATATTGCACAATTCGCGCATAATTTGGGATTTGTGGCGCATAATTAAAATAATTATTAATTTTGCTGCAATAAAACGCATAATTCCGGAAGCCCTGATTAACGTTTTGCTCAACATTGGGCCAGAGGCGGGGGGAGGAAGGAGAAAGAGAGGTAGAAAAAGCAACCTACCCAACACTTTTGACGATGATTGTAGGTTTATTTTATTGGATATTGTACAGTGTAATAGTATGCATGCAAGATGGGTCTGCTGTGTTGACGAAAGACATAGTACTCTTGTGACTGTTTTGTAATTCCAACCTATATTTTGACCATTTTTTGGCTTCCTGTGAGGGCTGGAAAATATCTTGAATTCCAGCTTGTCCTTTAAGCTAGCCTGAGTATCAGGCGTTTCTGGGGGAAAAGGGGAAGGAGGGAAGCGGAGAAGGGTGAGCGCAAAAGGAGTATTGTTTGTTATCCAATCACTGTCACATCCAGATTTTAGATGTGTCACAGGGTTTGCTGACTGGTTTTGTGTCAGGCCTTCCTTTCCCTCCTGGTGTCTGCTTAATAGAGGTTTTTAAGAATAGAAGCTAGCCAAATACAATAACATTATTTATTTTAGTACACATCCACATCAGCTTAATAGAGGTGTCCACTGAATAGGGGTTCATTATAAAGGGAAAAAAAGACGTTAATTTTGGGCCCTGGCTTAGTTTCCAAATAATAGAGGATGTCCACTTAATTGGGGGTCTGCTTAATAGCTCAGCAAGAAAATCTAGAAGTCCTGGACTACTGGATGAGAGTTTTTCTAGCTTCCTCAGTCTTGTAATATGAACAATTGAATTGAATATTAAATGTTTGTTGTATTTTATTCCAATTTAAAATGTAGCTCAAATGACAACAGTAGTCTGTGATGAAAGCAAAATCAAAAATCTTTTGGAGCAGTGCAGTAAATGCCCCAAGTTAAAAAATGTGGTCAAGATAGGAGCTCCTGTCACTGATGAAGAAAAAGCTGCCGGAGAGAAAGCTGGTGTCAAAATTCTCTGTTTCAAGGAATTAGAAGTAAGTCAATCTACACGTACATGTACAGGCCCGTAGGAGGGGGGGGGGGGAGGGGGGCGAGAAGGTACGTGCGTTCCCACAGTTTTTGGGCGAAAATTTTAAAAAAAGGAGACTATCACTTTACTGTCAAAAATACTGAGTTAATAACACAAGGCAATTCCCCTTTTGATTTAAAAAAGTGTCATTAGGGCTAATTTTTTTTGTGCCCTCTAACTTTCAAATTCGTTCCTACAGGCCTGATGTTATCTTTTGATATTGAAATTTATTCAACAGTCCTTGTTGTATAGATACTGTGATTACCTTAACTTGTAAATGTGTACATAGGTTTGGGATTATTAGCCTATCTGAATTCCGCAGCTTGCTTTGTGACTGCACCAAGCAGAAAGTATGAAACTATAACACCGATACTTAGGTGCCTACACTGGATCCCTATGATATATAAGCAGGGCTGCGCTCTAGTGGAGCCCAGTGGCCCCTGGCGTCTAACTTTTGCCCTTGGGCGACTAGAAAATTTTAGCTTTTTCATACAAATCATATGCTGGGCACCCTAGATTTTAAAGGATCAGAACTCTGGGCTCCCTACAATTTTCCTTAGAGGACAGCCTTGATAAGTATATTTTTCAAAATAGTGTTACTGACTTACAAGGCTCAAAAATAATCGTCAGGTACCTTCAATTGTGGGTACATCAGAGACCTATTGAGATATAAGAACTTTGGCTATGTACTATTAAGATCCTCAAACAACCAGTTGCTTGATGAACCCATGGCCAATCTCAAAACGTATGGCAATAGGGCATACTCTGTAGCAGGACTGAAACTATGTAATAGACTACCATTGGACATTAGGAAATCATCATCAGCAACCAGATTTATAGCTAATCTCAAGACTTATCCTTTTAAGGCTGGCTTGATTTTTTAATTTTTTAAAAATTTTTTATCCAGTACTGGTACATGAACTTGATTTGTCATTTATAGATAGTGTAATTTTTAACCTAATGTAGAGAAAAATAAGTGCCATGGACAAATTATTAGTTGAGTATGGCGCTTTAGGTTTTCAATCAATGATCAGTGCATCAGGCCTCAAAAAGATACTTCATAAGGGCCATGTTTCATACATAATCATAGATCTTTTGAGACTGCTTAGTACTGACCTGCCCACAATAAGCATTAAATAAAGTATTATCACAAGCTAGTTACCATGATTTTTGTTACATTTTTGAAACAATATGACATACATGTTAAGTAATTGACTTACTGATTAGGATCTGGTTTCTCTCATTTATTGTTTGTATCAAGTTGAATTTAAGGAATCAATAACATCTGTTGAGATGAAGGAATTTTAAATGCTGATCATAGATAATTTGTACTTTTCTTTGTCACTACAGGACATGGGTAAAACTCACAGACATGAGAAAAAGGTAAAATGTCATTTATGTTTCAATGAAAAAATTCTTGTCACATTTTTTGTCATTTGTGTAACTTGTTTTTACCACAAAATTGTTTTCTCCACCATTCAATATATAAACCACGCTTAACTCATAATTCCTTGATTTGCTCCAGTGAAATGCTTGCGATAAAGTGTCAGCTTTTCAACCTTTTCGCATAAGTCACATGTTAAATTTACTTGATCCAACTCAGGTCAAATAGCAATTAGTTTTAAGTTTTGTTTTCAGTTCACTCCTTTACTGTTCAGCATCACAGTAACTGTTTTCTTTGAAATTTTAACCCCATCATGCACTTTGTTAGCTTACAAAATTAAATACAGCTGTCGTTCCTTGCTACCATGGTGATGATTTACAAAAAATTAATGTTTTCTTATAAATCTGGTGATCATGGGGTTTTAGATGTTAATTTGCTCTCCTGGTCTGTTATTGTAAAGTTTAGCTTTCTTCTGTGAACTGGCACCAGAAAAACTCTTGCATATTCCAAGAATACTTGCTGTTTTTTGGTAGGATTTTAAAATTACATCTGATCTTTGTGACCTTTTGTCTTTTGCCTGTCATTCATTAACAGTAGTTATTTGAATAAGTGTAATGCAATAATACATTACACTTGTTTAAATAGCTACTTACTATGAAAACCAATTAGGTTTCCTGACCAGTTTCTGTTGAGAAAATCTTAATTTGGAAAGTAATTCAATTTTATAATACACTGTACATACCTGTGAACTTTTGTATTTTTTTGTCATTTAAATTTCATCGTAATTATACAAGTCATGTAACAGTCAATTGTTTTAAAGAGTGATAGAAAAATAATTTTGCCTTAATATTTTATTTCTTTGACAGCTTCCCAAACCAGATGACCTTGCAGTTGTCTGCTACACCAGTGGAACAACAGGTACATGCCACTGTATTACAGACTTTGGTGTTGATCCAAATGGTCACTTTCGGGGATGCCAACCTCTTGAGATCTTAAGTCTGGAGAATGTTTCTTTTGCAGCCACGCTGCCCCGCAATAATTACAGTCCACCCCACCCCCAATACACACAAGTCAACCTATCCCCAAATCATAATGTGGGTGTTGCTCGGGATATTAAGGTTAGGCTTATGTGAAGCACAGACCATCAGCAATCGCTTCTATGACTTGAATGCTGCACACCTTATCATTACATTCATTCTCAGTGATGAAATTATGCCACCAGAAACTGTGAGCCATACTATGGTCTTTGGAAGAAAAATCATTGTTGGAGTTTGGCGAAAATTTTGGGCTAAATTCCAAACTCAAGTAGAGAAAAGCTGAAAAGTCAACTTTATCTTGGGATAAACAGGAAAACTGGAAGATTAGTACTGTATCAATAGGAGACTTCCGGATCAGTCAGAGAGGCTGACTATAATTATGATGACCAGGTCTTTTGTAAACAGAGGGCAAGGTTTCAGGTTTTAGTCATCGGCCTTCCTTTTTGGCCAATTCTCAGTTATCAGCAGAAGTATTGTGATTCTTGGTAACTGGCTGTTCCGTGGCAGTTGGTTTTACTTTTAGAGTATTCCCTGTTCCAATCTTTGTGATTCGTGAATAATTAGATGTATTTATTATGAGTGAGATTTTGACAGAAGTTAACTTTTTTGTGCAATTTACCACTAGGGAATCCCAAAGGAGCAATGA
>NC_133208.1:14335487-14372987 GCF_958299795.1 Porites lutea | reverse complement strand
GCAAAGTTGTTGTTGTTGGTTTTTTTTTGCTAATTTTAACCTACCGGTATTGATTTTTTTTTTTGCCGTTTTCGTTGCCGTCGCGGCTTAGTATTACATGATTTTATATTTTGTTTGAGTAAACTATAAATATTAACGAGAGCTTCTCCTTTCGCCCTGGCTAATGACTAATTGGACCAAAATTTAACATGCCCACGCAAAAACTTGTTGAGGCTCACTCGCATTGGGAACGAGAGTTCTCTCAACATTTATACTGTATATCTGACTCTGTTTTCTAATCAGGTGCTGGAAGGTTACGGCCAGACTGAGACAACGGCTGCTGCGACCATACAAATGATCGGCGATCAAACTTACGGTGAGAAATAAAATTGTGGAAATTCCCATTGATCAATTGACCATAGTAAAAGTTGTGCTACTAATCTGTGCGAATTCTGCGGCGTAATCGCTGTCCATCAGCTCCTAGAGAGTGAGTAGAGATTGTTGCAGTGTCTGGCAGTAAATACTTGTCACTAGATTTTTTGTAAAACAAGTAGATCACGGACTAAGAGCTTCGCATCTTTTGCGTTATCAACTATCTGCCGATCTAAATGGAGCGTGAGCTACTAACCAGTCAGCCTGTTCCAGGCTCTAAGATAGTAGGGATGACGCGCAAGTCTAGAGTACGACACAACTGTGTGACATTGTAGGTAAAATCTACGGGAGCCACATAGGCTAGTCTGAAAAGTAAGAATGACTTCCTTCGACCTTGGATCGTGGTAAAATTTTGGTGAGTCAGACAAATTCTCTCAGTATTTATTACTGTATTTTTGATAATAGGTCATGTTGGTCCGCCACTTCCATGCAACAAGATAAAGCTTGTTGACGTCCCTGAAATGGAATATTTTGCCAAAGATGGCAAAGGAGAGGTGAGGAAGTTAAGACGGATCAATTCAGGCTTCTGGGAAACTGCCCATCTACCCCTTCCCTAAGCCAACATTACCGCTTGCTTCTCACTTAGGGCAAAATGTTGGGTTAGGGGAGGGGTAGGTGGGCAGTTTTCCAGAAACCTAAATTGATCCTTTAAGACTATTATATTCATACTATAGAGTACTAAAGTGTGACGTCACAAAAAATTAAATTTGTGAAATTATGGGATTTGTCAAGATGTTCTGAAAGAACAACGCCCAAGACGCCTACTTGCCAAAAATTAGCCTTGTGGGGCAAATTGTCTCTGATATATTACCTCAGTTATGCTTTGGTGACTCCATACAAATCCTCGTAAATTTGGCTTGGGTCCAAACGTTTAGACCCAAGTCATATCGCCCAAAAAACAGGACTAATTCATGGATTCGAGATCAAAAATCCAACAAACACATCGCAGACGGATATAAAAAGCTATTTCGTGCCTTTGTACGCGAGGCTGTACAAATGTCAGTGCCAAAAAAACCCTTGCCGTAAGTCACTTACCGCTGGAAAATCTTTCTGCCGTTCAAACATGAGCTGCAAACTGCAAACGCGAGCAAGACCGTGACAGTCACGTGACATTTTGCGGTTTACGGTTTGCGGTTTTCCATGAAAAACCTGATGCTAAAGGTCTCTATTAGTGCCCTTTATACGAGAAAAAATAAGACGCGTCTTTCATTAGACGTATAAACGGCACATTGAGACGCGACTTAGCAAAGACGCGTCTTATCAAAGGATAGGTGTTAGGGGCTGTTCTTAGATAAGACGCGTCTTAGCTAAATTTCAAACGAAATGTGCTGTTTATACTGGATACTTTGAGTCCTATTTAGGACGCGTCCTATGTAAGGCACTTCTTATTTTTCCTCGTATAAATGGCTCATTGTTAGCTGTAAAGACCAATTAAAGCCAATTAGAAAAGGGTCCCCTAAGCATCTGTGATTGGCGTGCAGACACAAAAACCGTGGCTCGTTTCTCAGATCTGAAAAAACAAAATTAAAAACAGCCACGGAACCCTCGCTAGTATCTTATCAATAGAGGTGACCGCTGAACGTAAGTTCGCTTTGCAGAAATATAGGGAGACTCGCTCTATAGCTCCAAACTTTTTAGAGAACCGTGATTACCAGCTAGGTCAGGAAGGGTCTCCTGTCTGACTTCTCAATTTCTTTGTTGTTTCTACATGGGAATGGCATTCGCTGGACGGCATTCACGTTTTGCCGTCTTCTATCTTCTAATCTTTATTTTTAATTCTTTCTATACGTCGCATGTCAGATTTGCTTTTACGGACCGAACGTGTTCAAGGGCTACCTTTATGACGAGAAGAAGACAAAGGAGGCAATTGACGAGGACGGATGGCTGCATTCAGGCGATATTGGGGAGTGGCAACCGGTTAGTGATGTCATCTTTGTAGTGACTCCTGAAGAACTTATTAGTGTTATTGCAACAGGGTATTTTTCGCCGTGTCAAGCGTTACAGTTAGCTTGTACAACGTTATAAACAGTACCACAGGAAAGTACTTCTCTATGGCATTCATTTGAATGGACACACTTAACGATGTCATTCACAGACTTAAAAGTGTCAACCTCGTACAGCATAATAAACAGAACCACCGGAAATCACTGCTCAGTACTGTTCATTTGGATGGTCACACTTTAGGATTTCGTCCACAGACTCAAAAGTTAGAATCACTTTGTACAGCACAATACACAGGACCACAGGAAATCACTGCTCAGTACCGTTCATTTAAATGGTCACACTTCAGGATTTCGTCCAGAGACTCAAAAGTTAGAACCACCTTGTACAACATAATGGCCAGTACCACAGGAAATCACTGCTCAGTACCGTTTATCTGAATGGTCACACTTAAGGATTTCGTCCAAGGACTCAAAAGTTAGAACCACCTTGTACAGCATAATAAACCGAACCACAGGAAATCACTGCTCAGCACAGTTCATTTGAATAGTCACACTGTAGGATTTCGTCCACAGACTCAAAAGTTAGAATCACCTTGTACAACGTAATAAACAGTACCAGAGGAAGGTACCGCTAAGTATCGTTCGTTTGAATGGTCACACTTTGGGATTTTGTCCACGGACTCACAAGCTCGAATCACCATTTAAAGCCAAATAAATAGTCTGTCTGAAAATTATTGCTCATTAGGTTTCATTAGAATACTTGTATATAATAGTAACGATTCAAGGTTACATCTTAAGTCTCAAAAGTCAGAACAAACCTCGTGTAACGATAGCTTCTTTGCCATTATCAGAAATGTAGATTTTGTGAAATCCAAAACTCTGGCCCTCTGTTTGGCCGTTTTTCATCCAGTGCTCAGTCCTTCTCTCTGATTGGTTATCCTTTACTACTCGCAAGTTCGAAAATTAAAGCTTTAGTACGCACTTGACAAACAAAATAGAAGATTAATTAAAGTACTTTATTAAAGTTCTTATTCGGCATTTACAGTGTTGTTGATTAATTTGAATTTTGTTATATGTAGACATTTTTTTTTCATTTTGCATTGCAGAATGGAACTTTGCGTCTGATTGACCGCAAAAAGCACATTTTCAAGCTTTCACAGGTAAACACGGTCATCGCTGGAAGAAAGATGTTGTATACTTTTGACATAGAGCTTTCAAAGGTGGATGCGTGTAAGCTCTTTAATAATTTAAGTTATTTTTATAAAGTTTTGATGGGTCTAGGGATTATTACGTCACCAGCAGGTAACCATTCTCGTCCCCAGAGCTGCAATCATTGTAGTGAGCACGGATTTCCATTTTCTGCGCAACCTGAGAAATGTGAAACAAAAGCGGTTGCCATTGGTTACAAAATGGGAAGCTGTTGTGCGCCTGCGTGTTATTTTGGTCCCAGCAAGAGCTCTCAATCTGTAGCGCTGACGACAAGCATTGAAGCTCAGTTTGAGGACAAGAACGGCAGTAAATTACATTGGTTTTTCTCTGGGTACTCCGGTTTTCCCCTCTCCATGAAAAAGCAACACTTCCAAATTCCAATTCGATCTGGAACGCACGGGCACGTCTCAACGAGTTCTTAAGAACTCCTAAGTGCTTCGTGGGTAAACAATTACAATTTGCAATTGACTATTTTCCAATTGCCCATAATACACTCTGTTTGCCCCCCAAATTTTGCATAACTTATTGTCTTAAAATGCCCTTGGGAAAATGCAATACTCCCAGGAGTATTTAAAAACAATGGTTTATGCAGAATTTGGGGGGCAAACAGAGTGTATTATGGGCAATTGGAAAATAGAGAATTGGGCATTGGTCTGTTCATGCGCAGTGGAGTAAATAAATCGTTTTGCTTTGCTTAAGCGCCGTTTGGTCTCTGTCTTTGGGAAACAGTGGCTACTCTGCGTTTCCCACAAATTACCGAACATGCTGCAGCCTCTGGTAGATTCATAAAAAATAAATCATTGAACTTCCTTTGGCGTCGGCAACAATTTCTGGGCTATCCACTGACGTTAAGTCACGATTTCTTACTCAGCATTGCCCGGTAAATAGGGAGCGTAAGCAACGATAACGGCGACGGCAACTGAACGAGGACGGCAAAAATACAATAGGTTAAGATAACTCTGCACGTGCATCACGCCTTTTTGTATATTTCTGCACGACTACGACGTGAAAATGCCTAATTTCACGTTTTTTGGAGGACGTGGACACAACACAACGACTTTCTTTCTCTTTTCCTGAACTTCGACAGTCTTTTAGAATTCAACTCCAGAAAAAATTACCAGCATTTGACGAATTAAAAGGATATGAAATAAGCGCAATGAAGTTTGAAGCAGCACCATTTCAATTTTTAAGTGACGTTTTCCTAGCCGTAGCCGTCGTTGTTGCTTAAGCTCCCTTTTGTTTATTGTGTTGCTTCAGGGCGAATACATTGCACCAGAGAAGATCGAGACAGTTTATACACAATGCCCAATGGTTCATCAAGTTTACGTACACGGAGACAGTAAAAAGGTAGGTCAATAATCGTTTTAACTGTATGCAGCAATTCGAGGCAAGCGTCAAACTGATTCGCTGAATCCACTAATAAATCGTACTGAACGCCAGTGGACCTAGTACAGTCAAGGCTCTTGTATTCGACCATCTCGGGAATCCACTGAAGTGCTCACAACTAGAGCTGCTGGTTGTCAAGAATGAGCTTTCATAAGTGTCCATGTGATCAGCTTATTGAGGTGTCGCTTGCGAGAGCTTCTCGCAAAAAATTGTGATGTCATCGTTAATAACCGTTACCGTAAAATTCCGAAAAAAAGTCCAGGGGCTTATATTTTTCAAAGGCCCTTTTTGAGGAGCTTATCTTTGGAGGGGCTTATGTTCGGGAGGGGGGGAGGGGCTTATCTACGAATTTGCGTTTCACAACGATTGGGCTAGCCTTTAAAATTGGAAGGAAATTTACCGTTTTTGCTATGTTTTGCTATGTATTTGAGGGCAATTTCTAATTGCAACCCCCCCGGGCGGGGGGGCTTATATTTGGTGGGGGGGGGGGGGGCGATTTAACGGAGGGTTTTTTGCGTTACGATTTTGGGGGGCTTATATTTGGAGGGGTTTATACATGGGGGGGCTTATTTTCGGAATTTTACAATATGTTAAAATAGTTCTTTTGTTTTTGCTTATCACATTCGAAGTTAATGAGTTTTTAGCTGTTATTTTAAGTATACAAATTTTTGTTCAAGAAGTTATCGCTTTCATTCAACTGTTGACCGAATGGTTACTTACTAGAATCTAAAAACAAAGAAAAAGGCCAGCGGGTAATCCAGGAAGGTGGTCTCGGTCGTTCAAGAGAGCTTTTCAATACAGAGCTTAAGTTGGGTTTTTACAATACTGGTCCTAATAAAAGTGCTCGCAAACAGAATTCGACTGTATACTATTTCTTGTTTACAAGTGACGGTTGTGGAGCTGAGGACTGTAGTTTGTTTTTTCAGCGTTTTTATGTTATAGGCTATCATGGAGGTCAAAAGTGTTGGGATCTTTCCAGTGAAATTAGTAAAACTAGCGACCCCTTCCCTCCCACCCTAAGCATAGTTGAATTTTGAGCAAAATGTGGGGAAATAAGTCCTTTTTTGGCCGCAACATTGCTAGGAGGGGGGGGGGAAGAGGGATGAAGAGATGAACCCAAAGCCGCTCAAAAAATTGTCATTAGGAGCAGAGTCCCACGTGACAATTACTTTGAAGGGTTTTTGCACACAGTCCCAAGTTCTTTTGGCCTCCATTGTACCTGATAAGGCTGACGGCTCTCCTTCAAAAATATTTCTATACCAGCAAGAAAGGGTGACAGGGGCTGTAATTTCTAGTTCCAGAACTGTAGCAAAAAAGCTATCTAGACAAGTCTCGAGTCAAGTTCCATAGAAGAGTCCGAGTCTAACCACAAAACAAAGTCGTATGACGTGAACATGTGATAATTGTCTAGACGTAACGCAACTCTGAATGTCACTAACAGGGGGGGTGGAAGTTTTTACTTACTGAAACCTAACCAAAACAAGCTCATCAAGGCTGTCACTCTTCCAATAATTTACTTTTGTTGTCTTGTTTCTAATTTGCCATTTTTTCCCCTTTTGTCTGTAGTCTTGTCTTGTCGCTGTTGTTGTTCCTGAACATGATTATGTCAAGAAATGGGCGGAAAAGAATAACGTGGAAGGAGAGATGGATTCCTGGTGCACTAACGAGGTATGTTCTATTCGCTGTTTGATTTCTAGCGTAGTAAAGTGCCTCGTAGTACGACATATTGGGGAGCTTAAACAACGACTACGGCGAAGGCAACGGTAACGGTAACGGAAAAAAGCGATAGGTTTGGATCAGCAAAACAACAATTTTGCACGTGCATCACACCTTTTTGTACATTTCTCGCCGTCATTGCACGATTACGACGTGAAAATGCCTAATTTCACGTTTTGTAGAGGACGTGAACACAAGACGACTTTCTTTTTTTCTTTTCCTGAACTTCGATACAGTCTTCAAGAATTCAACTTGAGAAAAATTTGTCAACATTTGTCAAATTGAACGAGGTGGAATAAGCGCGAATAAGTTTCAAGCAGCGCGAATTCACTTTTTAAGTGACGTTTTCATAGCTGTCGCTGTCGTTGTTGCTTAACGTCCCTATTTTCGCTGAATGAACGGTCATTCAGACCGTTCATTCAGATCAACAGTGCCATCTGATCAACAGAAAACGAGAAGTTCTCGTTTTCCCTTGATCAGATGGCAGAAAATCTGGCCCACCCTTGAGTCTATACGTTTTCTGCTTTTCTTTCTTTTTCTTTTCTTCGTTTCTTTTCCTTTATTATTATGATTTTTTGGTGGGGAGGTGGGGGAACGTTGCCTTCATTTGAAGGCTTCTGCTTTTAGCGGGGACGACACATGTTGATTACTCTACTAACAGCTTTGTGTTATATTTTTGGTGCTCATCCCTTGAAAAACAAAACCTTTTGTAATATCCTATAAAATATGATAAATATTTTGATAAGTTGTCTTCTTCTTTTTGTAGAATGTTAAGAAGGCTATTTTAGATCAGATGGTTGCTGAAGGCAAGAAAGAACAGCTGAAGTCGTTCGAGCAGGTAATAATGAATTTTTGATAGCTGATGGTTGATTGTCTGTCTGTCCAGCCATGAATGGCAATCTCCACAGTAAAAGAACGCAAGAATTTAAACCACAATGGCTGGTCCTAAAGGGAAATAATTATAGTCAGTTCCTCTCTATGAAGAACCCCTTTGGGCCCGGTTCTGTCCCTCTTAGAGCGATGGCCGCCTTAAAGAGATGCGAGGTCGACGTTCTCTGGGCGTTCATTTTAGGAAGGTGTCCATAGGAGAGATGATTGTTAACTTGAAACTTTTGGCGGGAAAAGTTTCATTGTTTGATGTCATGTGACTTGAAGTAGCCAGTAAGAGGGCACACTGTCGGGGAAAAAATCACAACGATTTAACGCATCTTGCCATAGTTGAAAATGCCCGTTTTGGATATTAGTGAATAAGTGCGTCAGCTTTGAACTGTCTGACTGCCAGAATACAATTTCTTGGAAACTTCCTGGCTTGCGTGGCAGGAATTAACACGAGGAAAAAAATTCTTTTTTTCGCTCACTCTCCAAACTTTCTACGGTGAAAACACAGTTAACTTTTCTTTCGGGTAGCGCTTTCTTGGTCGCGTAAAAATACTTCCTTTTATTGCGGTTCAAAATTTTACCTGATGAATTGTAAGCCCTGAAAAGTGACATTGTAAATATGGGAACTTGTTATTTTCACCCTTAAGAGAGTTAGCTTAGACAAACGTTCCTCGTTATGTATCGGTCAAATCGAAGCTTCAACATGCCCCCCCCCCCGGGCAACCCCCTGGGCATTTGACTTTTTTGAAAATTATTGTTCAAATTCCCCCCTACCCGGGCCAAAATGCCGTTCAAATGCCCTACACTGGGGTCCATTCAGGTGATCAAATGCCCCCACCCCAGGGACATTTCACAGGCACAAAAATGACAGAAGGACGGCGGAAACGCCTTCAGTTGTCGAACAAAATCTTTATAAATATAACAAAAACTGAGGAACAGTGTTAGCGTATTCACAACGAACAAAAGTCTCGTGCAGAGTGACGGAAATCGCTGCTACAAGGTCACTGAATGCTCAGCTTTTCTTCGTCATGCAACATACAAAGTGTTCTATAAAAAAGATCCCACCTATTGAGATTACTACATCATGACCATTTCACTGACATGCATCATCGCTCACCTTATTAATAAACATACTTGCAGTAGGTCAAAGTAGTTGACCTGAGCTTTTTATTTTATTTTATTTTATTTTATTTTATTTTATGTTGTTGTATCTAATCGCCGGTATAGGTATTGTATTTCATTGTAAACACAACAATAAAATACATTCATACATTCAAAGCCTGAATCCAATATTAAAAATTTAAAAATTTAAATACTTCAAATACGCCACAAAGCTTGTTTAAGCCCTTTCTTCGTAACCAATTGGCCACAAAGGCACAATCTTTTCCACGAAAATCCTCTAACACCGCGTCCCCCCATAGCTCGCCACGCCAAAGATTTTACATGAAATCGAGGGTGCAGTTCTAATTCGCCACCCCTAAAGCTTGGGGATCAAATTCCCCACCCCCTGGAAGACTCTGATAATCAAATTCCCTCCTCCCCGGGACGGCAAAAGTGTCAAATGCCCGGGGTATGCCCGGGGGGGAGCATGTAGAAGCTTCGATTTGACCGATACATTATACACGCTTCTTCTAGGTGAAAGCGATTGCACTCACGCCAGAGATATGGACAGTAGATAATGGCCTGCTCACGCCAACACAGAAGTGTAAACGGCCCGCGGTAAAGACCCTATTCACGCAGACATTTGAAGATCTTTACAGTACAATCCCAGAATGAATTACGTCCACAATCTATCCTCAACTCTTCTCTGTTATTCTGACAATCTCTTAAGATTACGTTATCTGGCCGCTCATTGAGTCGAATATGAAGACAAAAACTATTTTTTGCGAATGCTGCTATCACAGATGCCATGATGATGCAAAAACTTTTAAAAACACTGAACTATATCCACTACACTACGGAAAGGCGAACCAACAATAGTTTTCTCGCTCCAAGAAACACACACTCTTTGACCGAATCTTTATAGAAGATTTTTCAAGTCACCTTTTTTAACCCTTTAAGTCCCAATAGTGACCAAGATCAATTTTCTCCTAACAATATCCATACACTGTCAAGAGATATGTAATGAGAATGAATAAAATGATCACCTGAGAGAAAATGCCTTGATCTATCATCAAATAGAGTGTTTTCATATGACGTCACGGCGGCCATATTGGTGTCCCAAAACAATGAAACGGCGGCCATGTTGGTGTCCCAAACCAGTCCTCTGGGAGTTGAACTCTTTTCTTATGCAAACGCTTTCTTTTGTTCCAATAAATTTGCATAGATGCTGGCCACGTGAGTGAAAACACTCTATTCTCTAAACTAATTCCTTAAGAATATGTATGGAGATCAGTTTGGAGAATTTGTATGTGGATACTAGGGCTTAAAGAGTTAAAATGAAACTTCTTTGACCAAAGTGTTTGCATGATAAAATTTCAGAAAGTAAATTGTGTTAAGGTGTTAAGGGAAAGGAAACTTCGAATAGTCCTCATTATAGTTTACTTCAGACGAGTAAACCCTTTTTTTAACAAAATTCATCGTATTTGCAATCCTTGTGTTTGGTTATTCTTTTCAAGTCTCTTGCCTTGGGAATTCATTCATGTAAAACTTCGCAAAGTAGTACTTTCAAAATCAGGCTTAGTGGTGATATTTGCCTTATTTGCTCGTCTGAAGTAAACATGTGATGGGGACTTAAACAATGAAACAGGACATCTTCATCTCAAGCAATCCAAGGTTAGTTAGGTTTTATCTTTTCATAAGTAATTCGTGTTTATCAGAAATAACACAAGAAAGTTCCAGACTCTTTTGAAGACAAACTTACGCCCAACTTTCTATGGATGCATGCACCTTTTTTATACTGCTCAGTTGAAGTTTGTTAGGAGAAACATTTCTTGCATTTTATTATATGTCCGTTCCATACGTGTTGTATCAAGAACTTCGTTTAAATTGCCTCGCATTCTGTTTCTCAACTGACAAGGAACGTTGCGAGGGATTCTCTAAGAATTGAATTTTTTAATGTAGTTTTCAGTTTCGTGTTTATAACATTCTTCGAAAATACAAATTTAAAATTCCGTGTTCATCTGCGCAACGGTGCGCAGGATTTTGCGAAGGGGTTTCATGATAAACTAATAGCCTGCGAGCAAGCTCTCCAACTATAGTTGACGACGGCGCGCACAAATCAAACAACTGGCTTGACATATGGTAGAGCGGCAAATTGAGCACGGGAAGTCGGGTTTAGTCCTTTCTGCGCGCTTTCCCGTCGTCAACTGACGTTCCCGTCCTGTTGGTAAATCAGCCTATTATGGGGAACGCAGCGTTTGTTACTTACAAGCGCCATTGCGAGCGAGGTGAGTCTTCAGAACGCACCCGAGTCTCTCTCGAGTCTCTAGCGTAATTGCCATTATTAGTGAGTTTACGCAACAGGACGGCAGGAAGAAGAGGACGGCAAAACGCTTGTGTGTGACAAACGTGACAGGGCTGTTACTTTCGTGTTTTGTGGTGATCTTCACTTAACAGTAATGTTTTCTGGTCTTTACAAAAAGATCCGTTTAATGGCGAAATGTTATTTCAAACAAAATTTTGGTCACGCTTGTCACATAAGGTTTGCCGTCTTCGTTCCTCTCCCGTCTTGTTGCGTAAGTTCACTATGAACAAAATGAACCAGGCGGTCGTGACACAGCCTCTTTAAAAGCAGCAAAAAGGTAGCTCTGTTAATCACAATAGATTTTTCAACTAGTAAGTAGGTAGATCCCTTAAGTATTCATTTTATTATACAGTAACATGTTTATCAGATTAAAATTAAGCAGATTTGCGTGGAGCCACTTAGTTCGGCTCCGTCATAGATCATGTGACTCTGCTCAAAACATTATTCAGAAATATCGAAACTAGAGTGAATCAAACGACATTTTGATCTTGCATTATCTATTTTGTTCAAAATCAAATGTAGGTGCTTTTATACTTGAATGGCCAACTCTGTATACAGGATAAACGGTGAAACATCGCTATTATAAAAGGTTTTAGTTCTCTGTCAAATTCAATTAAGTTAAATGTTTATGAAAATTAGAGCATAATTGATGAAATTGGATGAATAAAGGATATTAGCGTAATGTTTTTTTCTTGCCAGTTTCTTACCTTGTAACTGAAAAACAAGTGTACCACTTGGTTTTTCGAGTGCAACAATTCGTTTATTAAAAAACCGATGCTCATACGTGCAAGTGACCCCTCTGTACTTATCACACGGCTATAAGGCCAGGGTTCAAAACTGTATCCCAGTCCAGCAACGAGTAGCACATTCTAAACAAAGATATCTAAAGATTCATGCAGAGTCTACATCGAGTACGCCAAACCGATCGGGCAAGTGAAAGAAATGCTCAGGACTTTGAAACTTGTGAGAAACAGCTTGATGGCTCTCTTATAACGTTAAGCCTTATGGTTAAGCTGACTCGTCCCCAGTCGTCTCTCAGTCTTCTATTAATATTAACGAGGGAAGCGCGGTTAGGGGAAGCGCGAAGGGTGATGGGTAGGAGGAAAGAGTTCCCCTTTTACCTTCCCATCGTCCCCTTCGCACCAGGTGTCGTTATAGTCTTCCGTGACCGCAAATAATAAGAGACGACTGGGGACGAGTAGGGTGGTTAAATATATGGCGGGAAAACTGACATTGGCTCCCAACAAGCAGTTTTATTTTTCCATTTACTTCTCAGTGTAAATCGTAACTAATGCACTGAACATCATGACTTTCACATAAATAGCGTAGTTGTATTTACATTATACTGGATTATGGGCTTTTGAAAATTCCCTGTCTGAGGGTAACAAATGCGTCTACAGTGTATGAATATGATCATTGTAACCTTGGGTATAAAAATGGTAAATATGTTGGCTATAATATGCTTCTATGGCTCAGCCGCTTTTGGTTCAAAGACTATTTTCTCATTACCAAACCACTAAAGGCCAAGTAAGAGATATGAACAAAAAAACCTTGTTCGTTATAAATTCGTTTCTAGAAGTGGTAACCAATTTTACCTCTATTTTTGCCACAAATACGTTAAATACTTTGGATAAATATCAAATTTGGCGCGTGGTTAAATGATGTCAGATACTGATAAGACGGAAACTAACTTCCCTAAACACCTTGCACTTACCAAACTCAAAACGTTTCAGAAGGAACTTATAACTTTCGATAAATTGGAGGTTATTTTTCTTGGGTGATCTGGACGTTTGCGCCACAGTTACGTTGTTCTTTGAGTCGCATAAGTAAGCACTGGTTGTGAATTATAAAGCTACGGTTTGTATGGGAATTCAATACTGAATTCAACCCTTGCTTTCACTCCCATTTTGCAATTACCATCGCAGAACTAGAAATTTGCGTGAAATATTTGCCGTATATTAAAGGACGGGGAAACATTTTCCGATGTTGGCCCAACATCGGGGGACTGACTAGTGACTTGAAGTGGGGGCCTTAAAGAGAGACTCTTCTGAGTAAGTCTGTGTTCACGAAGAAGTGGAAGGTGGCAACCCCTTACCGACCCTTACCACCGTCCTCCCCTGAAACTATGCAGTGAATCCTCGTGTTGACCTACTCATGAATCTAAGTTTAAATTCAAGGTTTAACAGATTTAAACTGTTTTTTGTTTTACTTCTGCTTGTTCGAATACGCGTTCAATTTCTTCTTTGAACTTTCGGTGTATTTGAACTCTTTTTGCTTTAAGCGTCGGCGTGAGAAGTCCGTTCTCGATGCTAAACATCTCTGGATGGAGGTGGATCCTCTTTACCTAAAAGATTGACATATTCGTAAATAGTGTATTAATTGTCAGAGATTGATGTAGCTGTAGAATAACCTATAAATATGGCTTTATTTGGGAAACGTGAATTCATAAAAACCAGGACAACATCTTGACCGAACAAGCTTGGTCAATAAAGGATTTATTACATGGTCTTGCACCTATCAGAACATAGCATTCGCTTTATCTTATCCTCTCACAAAAACCAACCTTACAGAGAGGCCTAGCAGAATGCAGTGTGAAGAAGTTCGAGTGCATTCTACACCAAGCGCTTGCGTTTATCTCCGGTGAATCTCGAACAAGGCTAAGTAATTTCCGTTAAAAGGTGATAATTACTGAAAAAAGCACTTTATTTAGCACGAAAGTACTAATTGGGGACACTAGTTTTACGTTTCCTAATGGAGACGGGACCGCCATTTTACGTGGTCATCCGAGCCACGCGAAGGTCTACCCGTTTCCAGGGCAACGGCGGAACCTTCATTTCTCAGTCATTTTAAGACCCTGAGTATTGGTCCGGTCCCGGGAATCGAACCCGCGACCTCCCACTCTGCAGTCAAGCGCTCTACCGACTGAGCTAAACTTGCCGCGCTAAACTAACAACCGGGTCAACAGTAGTACTTTATATGCCAAATAGTGAAGTAAAACCTTCCTAGAAACTGAAACCTCAAAAATCAAAAAACACTTTTTACATAAAGTTGTAGTTACTCTAGAATGGTCCATGGTTGATAAAGAAGTTATTATAGTTCATTAACTCGAACCAATCAGCCAATGAGCGTGGAAGCAGTATCGCATATCAATAACGTCCACGAGAAAGACCGGTTAACTTTGTGAAATAGTTTTTTGTTTGTGTTTTCTGTTAAGTAAAATCGTTGAAATTCTAGTAACTGAATCACCCAGAGATTTGTACCTGTTCTAGAGAGTTCAGTCCACCCTCTCGGCCTTTGTCCAGCATGTCTTGGAATATAGTCTGATACACAGTCTGAAAACGAGGAAATTGGGAATTTTAGATGCCACGACGGCGACGGCAACGAGAACGTCAAAAAAGCAATAGGTTAAAAAGGCAAAAGAGCATCTCTGCACGTGCATTACGCTTTTTTGTGTTTTCTTTGCCGTCGCTGCTCGACTATGACGTGAAAACCCTTATTTCACGTTTTATCGTGAAACGTAAACAAGTGACGACGAAATTTTCTTTCTCTCTCTGAACTTGGGTATAGTCGTGAGGAACTCGGCTCCAGAAGAGTTCGCATGCATTTGACAAAGCGAAATGACATAATCGCGATAGAGATTGAAAGAACTTGAATTCATTTTTTAAGCAACATTTTCGTGGCCGTCGCCGTCGTGGTATCTTAAACCTCTAATTTATATGTAGAGCGAAGTTCGGAAACAAAAAAATTCTCGTATCAATTTTTAACCTCTGTAATTTTTTTTTCATAAAAATTGGGTTAGCTGATGTCAGAAATATGGCCCCATGTAAGGGATCCCGAAATCCGGAAAAATTTTGCTCGTGGAGTCGGGAATCCTAGCGTTTAGAATCCGGAACTTTCACGGAGGGCAACTGAAATTCTGAGGGGAGAGGGGATCCAAAGGACGCAATTTCCGTGGGAGTAGGAGGTGGCTTCTTGAGGTCTTTAGAGAAGTCAGTATTGTTCAAGAAGAAGTGTTTTACCTTATTTTCACAAAGCTGTTTAATGTCTCCTTCAATGCCACTATTTCGGGCCCAGGGCTCCAGGACTTCTGCGTCCGGGACAACAATTGCCACGATGAAAGACTGGGAAGAGAATTAAAGTTGTTTATTTATTTTTATTTTTATTTTTATTTTTTTTTAATACCCAGTGATATGTCTTTAGCCCTTAGATCCCTTTATAGCGAGATAATTTTTTAAAAAAATGCGACATCTATCTCGTACCTATTCACTAACAGTTTGGCCAGCTTCCTCGCCATTTTCTTAGCATGCCTGTAAGTGAAATATTTTGGCATGTGCGTCACGTCGAAAGAGCAATGGCTGGCTGGGGTTGGGAAAGAGAGCGAAAGAATACTCCTCTCTCTCCCTCCCCCTCTCCTCTGCCTTTAGAAGCCCCGCCGATATTGACCAACATTAATTTTCTCATAACAATAGCCATATGTTACCAATAGAAATGGTTATAAGAGTTAATAAAATGATCACTGAAGAGAAAATGCATCGATCTGTTAACAAACTCTCTCAACTAACTCTTGAAGGAAATGTATGAAGATCAGTTTGGAGAATTTATATGTGGATATTGGGGCTTTAAGGGGTAAGCCCATCTAGTCTGAATTGTCAGCCGTCTTCACCCCCTAGCCCCACAGGTTAGGGGTGGGGTTAGTAGACATTTCAGACTACAGTGTTCTTACCTTCAAACTGTTTCCAACAACAAATACCTGCGCAATAAACGGACTGCGCAGATACACGTTCTGGATTTTTTCAGGAGCGATGTACTCTCCCTAGAAAAAACGAAAATCGAAAGTTTAGAATGATAACAGAATGGAATTTTTTTAAAAAAATCAAAATATAGAAGTGGTATTGAAATGTGCAGCTAAGCACAAACTTGCCTGAGAAAGTTTGAATATATTCTTCTTGCGATCAATTATTCGTAAAGTTCCATTCTGAAAGAGCAAACGCACAAACAAGTTCTGGTTTCTAAGCTGTCTGTGTTTCACATGTCCTACCTTTCACACATACTTTTTTTTTTCAATCTAAATAAAAAAGATGGCCTTAAATGATTTAAAAGTATTGGTCAGGATAATTGTTTTGGTTTAGCTTTATTACTAGTGTATAAAATATGTGAACAAGATGATAACAATAATAATAATAATGGTAATGGTAATAGTAATATCAACAACAACAACAATAATAATAATAATAATACGATTTCATATTTTGTTCAAACGGTAAGAAATGGGCCTATACTTTTATGTCAGCATCACGTAAACAATAGCTTCCATCAAATATTCGATGGTTTGCCAACCAATGTCGTTTTGCATCAATACAGAATGCACGGTCAGCTTTTTTCACTCCTACTCGTTTGGATGTACAAATAAATTACCGGAAGCCATTCTCCTATGTCACCAGTGTGAAGCCAGCCATCCTTATCAATAGTTTCAGCCGTCTTTGCCGGATCCTTAAGGTAGCCTTTAAAAACGTTTTGTCCTTTCACGCAAACCTGAATATAGAAGATGGAGTTCAGATGTAGTAAAGAATCAAGCTCTAGAAAAAGAGGAGCTGCTAAGCCTGGATCAGAAAACTGGTCAGAATGAAATGGTTTCTCGCCCCTTGTTAGAAAATCCGGATCCTGGAAATTTTCGCTTTTGGAATCCCTAATCCAAGAAATCTAAGTAGTGGAATTCGGAATCATCCTCTGCTTTGGAATCCGGAATACAGCTCAAGGATTCCGGAATCCCACTAACGATTTGAATTCGGAATCCAAGTTCCACTGACAAAATATCCGGAATCCAGAAACCAAGACTGTCTTGGATTCCCTTACATGGCGGGGCGAGAGAGAGAGGAGAATCCGGCGCGAAAGGCAGTGGAGAAAAACGTTCAAACAGTTTTAAACTAAGGTGAGATGGATGTTATCTTACCTCGCCCTGATTATTTTTGGCAAAATATTCCATTTCCTCCACGTCGACGAGTTTTACGATGTTGCAAGGAATTGGAGGTCCAACATGACCCTCTGTTAAGGAGTAAACGATGACCATTAATCGCTTGTTCCAAAAGACACTCAAAGATTTCGAGCACTCCGGAAAAGAATCTTTCCAGTCTTTGAGAGCCATTTAAATCGTCAAAGGTCTAACGAACTTTCATGTCTCAGAGAATGGTCAAATTTTGATTAGAAGGTTTGCAGGTTAGTGCAAAAGGAGTTATATATACTTTATTTCTGTGTTTTCAATATTTTTTTTGCATGAAGTTTTCACTTACCTGCCATGGGATCATTATAGAGCTGAAAGGTTACTGCGCATGTGGCCTCAGTTTGACCGTATCCTTCTGCCAGCTGTCAAAATGAAATACGAATCTCTTATTAGAAGGACGAAAACAAAGTTGGCAACAGACAAGAGCAAATTGGTAGTCGCCCAATGTAAGGGATTCCGGAATCGGGGAAGTTTTTTGCTTGTGAAATCCAGAATCCAGGAAATTTTGTTCGTTGAATCCGAAATCCTAGGCTTTGGAATCCGGAGAACAGCTGTAGTAATGCGACTCCCACTAAAGATTGGAATCAGGAATCCATGTTCCACAAACAGAGCTCCGGAAGCCAGTACCTTGAATCCGAAATCCAACGTGTGGAATCCAGAATCCAAGACTGCCTTGGACCCATTTCATTGGGCGGTGGTAGCGTTATGAGCTTGTTAATGTATACATGTTTAATCTCTGACGTCAACAAGGCGTGATTATGAAGTCATATGTTTTAGCACATGAGCAAAACTATGATGTGCCCGTCACGTGTAACTCACCTGACATCCCATAACGCATCTGATGAATGACGTCACCTTAGCAGACAAGGGTGCCGAACCACACGGTATATAGCGAACTCGGCCACCAAGAAGATTCTGTGAATTGAACATTTCATCGTTGTAATTAATTCAGAGGTTATAATTTATTCAAGGGGAAAAATCCCAGAAAAATATATATTTACAGCACACGCCAGAAAATCTGAATATCAGCCAACTTCTTCGCCCGCTTTTGGAATCCTGACCCTGAGAAAATTTTGCTTATAGTATCCGAAATTCCGAAATCCTTTCCGGAATACAGCTCAAGGAATCCGGAATCCAACTAAGGATTGGAATCCAGAATCCAAGTTCCACTGACAAAGACTGGAATCAAGTAGCTGGAATCCGGAATCCACGGCGTGGGATCCAGAATCGAAGACTGTCTTGGATTCCGTTGCACTCATTGGGACGAAACTTCTACAGCCGATAAAAGTACGTGGTTTAATCGGAATTAAGGTCTGTACCCCTCGAGTCTAGACTGCTACGTCAAAGTGATCGACACGTAACATACCTGGATTTTGCGGAAGACTATCACATCCCACATTGTGTCTTTGCTTATGATTCCCCTAAACAACAACAAACAACAAAGTGGGTCAATTTTAGCTTCCTAAACAAGTTATATTTGAGGGCGGGTTATTCGAATTATCATTTCAACTAAATCTCTTTAAAAGTTACCTTTTTAGATCGTTTTCTTTTGAGTTCAGCGCCGTTTGAAGAAGCCATTGCTTGAGTTTGCTATTTGCTACTCCAGAAGTCACCTTATCAGTAGTTAAATATAGAATATGTTATTAAGTGAACTTGATAATAAATAGCAAAATTATCAAGCATGACTTAATCGATTAACGTCATGATATTGTGGCTGTTGATGAGTCTGAACAGTCTGTGAAAGGCGTAACAGCGTTAGCAACAAGATAAGAAACTGAAGAGATCGAGACTGCTGGGGAAATCATATTTAGGCTAACGTTTTTTCAATTACTTCAAGGAAATTGCTAGATGTTTACAGGGAATACGGTCGGACATTTATTTGGGCAAGAAAAAACGGCCTTGCAATCCAAAAACCACTCGGGACTTTTTACTTACTCTGTCGTAAATTCTGTTTAGTAAACGAGGAACGGCTGAGAAGATCGTTGGCCTGTTTAAAATAAGTCGAATATTAGTAAATCCAGGAATCTAATGCAAGTTTAGAATTCACGCATTTTTTATTTCTGATTCTCGGCTAAAAGGGTTACATGCTTTACTTACTGAAGCTCTTTGCAGTCTTCAAGAAGCCGTTTTATGTCTCCACTAAAGTATCCAATTCGCGCACCACTGAGCATTAAATGAAGCTGAAAGAAAGTCGTTAAAAACTTAAAAGAAAAAGCTAGTAATGAGACGAAACAATATTTTGCTTATCCCAGGCTATGCATAAACCGAAAAACGAAGGTGTACAGTTTACTTGTGAATCCATCCATTTTGAGGTGGATTCCGTGTAACGCTCATTGTCCTCACAGCCCAATACTAGCCATATGACGCTGGCGGAGCCGAGGGCGCTGGAAGGCCAGGAGCCCCTCCAAGTTTTCCAAGAAAGTGAAGACTTACTAAGAGGAGAGTACCAAATTTACGCCACTTATTAACTAATTATAATTTATTTATTTATTTACTAATGAACTTACATGATTTATCCGTTCGTACATGTGAGCTAGAGGCAAAAATGACAAATGTACATCCTCGGGGGTCAGTTCTGGAAATCCACTCTGAAATTAATAAGAAATGAATACATATGATTAGTCCACGCACTTGCAAAAGCTACAATTGAACATCTGTTATTCGTATTAAGGGGTCATCTGCCATTTAGAGGCCAGTTACCGAAGTGGCTAGTGGACAAAATTGTCACCTAAAATTGTAAGCAAAACCTCTAATTAGGACCAATTAAGCTTTATTGATCAGCAAGTTGTTCCATCCCCGTGTTTGAGCATAGAGGTTTGATTATATCTACCTATTTGTCGTAGAACAACTCTATGTGGACAAATACAGTTGCAAATGTTAAAAGCTACCCTAGTGATCCGCGTTGCCTGTAATTTCCAAGGCCTTGACTGAGGCTGATAAACAAAACAGAGTCCTGATGAGGGAGCTATGATCCATAAAAACTTTTATATCAATTTATTAACAATAAGAATTCACTTTTGGTGGCTAAAGAGTTAACACTTGAGTATATTAAAAATACCTCCATAACCGTAAACGGTCGATTAAGAGCTTTGTATATACCACTCACTCGATCAAGGAGAGCTTTTCACAAGTTAGACCCCCTTCTTTGTTAAACGAGAAATCCGTACTTTAAAAAAGAAAGGTCTTAAAATCCCTAATCTGCTAGGCCTTATGTTTCTTTTTAATGAACGGGAATGTAAGCATCAGGTTTTAAGCTACAATCCTCGCCAAAAATCATTGAAACACCTATGCACGTCCCTTTCCTTCTACAATGTTGAGATGTTATTGCAAAGTTATTTATACGTGGCTGAAACAAAATTGCAAAAAGGGAGGCGGAAAACGACAGGGAGCAGAATTTTCCAAAGTGTTTCAAGGTTTTGTCTGAGATTGTAGGTTCAGTCTACAGCCGTGGATGTCTCAGTGCACCCGCGGTACTCCCCACGCGGGTACTGCGGGCGTATCGAGACATCCACGGCCGGAGACTGACCATAGTCTTGAGCTCGAAGGCCTACTTTTATTAGTTCAATAGAAGCACTAAGTTTCTGTGCCTCCTTCCGTCTTCCCCAGACTGTACGTATGTAGGGCGTTGTTTCTGTTTGTGTTTTCAACCTTATTTGCAACTTACCTGTTGATAAATCCACCGATAGGCTGAGATGTCACTGACAAGGTTTGCATGGGTGAGGATTGCACCTTTTGGTGGTCCTATATTGATGATCATAATAAGCTTTGGTTAGTTCTGTGTACTGAAGACTAAAACCAAACGAAACTCAAAACCCATGTAAAAGGTTCATAATACTGAAACGAGAAAAAGGTATTTACCAGTTGTCCCACTTGTGTAGCATACTGTTAATATGTCCTCTGGTTTTGCTGGCTGTTTATAAACACACATTGGGATTCATGAATCGGTTTGATTTCTACATTTACCGTTTGCCTTATTACACTTAACCAAAAATACTGTCCGTTTGCTAAAGGGCAGTGATACTTCAAATTATCTAAATTACATTAAATCCATTCAGAATGTTCGTTCTAAATCTTGCATTCTGAGTTTTTGAAAACTACGGATTAACCTTTCCAAGCACATTGTTAACTTTCGTTGTCAACGAGGCACTGCAAAGATGCACCGTATTCTAGTGGGTACAAATCACAAATTTTTATCAATTGTATTTCTTTCGTTCAATTGAAAGAAGGCAATTTCATTTAACATACTTCACATCTAACGGCAATTGCTCTTATAGAGCGTGATCAAAAGCACTAGGTTCTGACGTTGAATCCCATCAGAAGCTGGCTTGACTACTCACAAACCATTTAAATTAAGACACTTACATACGACTGAAAAGTATACAATTAATTGTTAAGTACTCTTCTTTACTTTTTTTAAAACAAATTTAATATATAGTTCAAAACTCACATACATTTAGTTCATGAGGATTCTTCTCTCCTAATTCCTGTAAATTGACAAGAGAAAGGTGGGCTTACAGTTTGAATTGAATTGTGGTCATCAGACCCTGACTCCGAAGCCACGCCCAAAATTTAGCCCAAGAAGCATGAGAAGTGTTTTCTCAAAGTTTAAAACAAGAAGCGAAATGAAGTGTATTTAGATTTGAGGGAACCAGGAACTATGATTCAGATTGATTCCTTGATTTTTTCATTATTGTTTTCTCTGTGGAAAATCGGAGCATAAAACTAGCCATGGTCAGCAAAACGAACTCTTATTGAGCGCTAAATGTGCTTGCATTTTCTCTTTAAATTTAATGCGGTTTTGAATACGTGTTTGCGAGATTTACCAATTTACTTCATCATGCAGCAACTTAGGGAATTTGATATATTACTTCGAATTAAACCCTGAGCTACATGCTCTTTGCCCAATGTTTTCCTAATGTCTTTGCAAATAAATATATTTCTATTTAATAAAGATCGATTAAGCCTAGAGCGAGTAACGGAGGCTTGGACTCGACCTACCTCTAAATCAGAAAAAGACATGATTTGGAGTCCCAGTCCCTTTGCTGTCGTGCTCTGCTCTTCCGTTACCTGGGTGCCAATCTTTATCAGATATTTTAGCCCCTTACAGGAATGTGCATGCTCCAAAAGCGAAGAAACTTTGTCTTCGTTGCAAATAATAGTTGAAATCTCGGCTGTAATGTAAACGTATAATCAAAGAATAAAGTTTTCAAGAAAATCATTGCTTTCAAGCCGCTTTGAGGTCATTATAATGTAGACTTGTTCCGACGTTCAAAGCGGACTCGTCGAAATGAATCAAAAAATCATCATATAAGTCAAATGTGTACAACTGTTTCACGTCCTAATTTCTCTCTTATTTCACGCAACCTCTCAAGGGGGTTTATAGTTTCCAGCGTTTGTTTTTTCGGTAAAAATGACTCTAATTCATTCTTTAGACGATAAATGTGCGTGTACCCAAGATTTTGCCTAAAGATAAAAAAACCTCTGAATCCAGAAGCCTATCACCCTGGTGAATCTGAGTCTAAAGCTAAGAAGCAATGACAATAGCCTCCCAAAATACAGGTGCTCTCCAAAGAGAGAGAAAAAAAATGTAGGTAAAGTAAGTTGCAATACTTAAAACAGAAACATCTGCATCAGTTCTTTCTGTCCTTTAAAATAATCCCCCTTTTTATAAAGACGTAGACTGTTCTTAGCCCACAGACAGAACTAAACTTCGGTTTAAGTCTGACGGGCCCTCACCCGTGTACCCGGATTTGAGTACGCGCCATGAATGACCTGTAAAAAAAGTAATTTCAATGCCAGTCAATTTGAAAACAAATTCGAAACGCATTTCCAGTAACTAGTCGAGTCCGTTTGGCGCCTGCTGCGCAGGCTAAGAACTAAGATTCAGACGCTGCTTTGTAGACGTCACTAACCGGAGTTAGTTTGCGTCTGCAACGCAGGCTAGCCTGTTCCAGGTTCCAAGATAGTAGTGATTCGTGACTATGGCACGAAAACTGATAGAAAGTAAGAAACGTGCGCAGGGGGAATTTTCGTAGTAATAATCACCATCACTGCACATAACTGTCTTGGAGCCTGGGAAAGGCCAACTGAATTTAGGATGGTCACTGAAAGTAACATAGCGTACTCATATATAGTTTCAGAGGGAGGAAGATGCCGGGAGATTAAAATTGACGGGCTTATCCTCTGGCCCCTACCGTGGTTGATGATGTATATGCAGTCCTGAGGGCCGTGTGTATCATACACAGGCACGGTGACCATAGAAAACATCTCGCACGCCAGGTCAGTTAGGGTCCACTGAAATGAATGCATAAAAAAATGCTGTCTTTAAAGATCTAGATTTTCTGGACTGTGTTTTCTGTGAACAAACGGAAATGCATAGAATGTACGTGAAAAGCTCGCCAGCCGTAAAAAAATCTCTAGCCAAAATTTTAAAAGTGTTAAAAATGGTGTGTCGTTCCTTGCAGATATTGGATCCTGTTTTACGAAAAAAGAAGCTAGAGTAATACTCTAGCTTCTTTTTTCCGTTATGAATGGTTGCAAAGTACTCCTGTTTTAGAACAATGGAAATTAATTTTGAAAATTTTTTCAATATTTTTTGTTAACTGCATGAGTCATAAAACCAAAATATTAACCGTCTCCCATAAAAGCAACTCTGTCAATGGATGAAAGATTTTGGATTGTACACCTATAAAAATTACAAATACTAGTTAGTATTATACGATATCATACCTCCACACGATTTGGTCCATAAATACCAATGAAACTCTTTTGTGAAGGCTCGCAACCAATGGCAACCAAGCCTCTACCGACTTTCGTTGCACGTTCGTGGACCTGGGGAGAGAAGAAGTAGTTATATTTTATACTTTTGCTTCTTTCGGATCTCTTTTGTATGTTCTTTTTTGGAAGGGTGTATCTGCAGTTTACGCTCAAAGATAAATTGATCCCATGACACGTTCAAGGGGATATCTCGTAACCATGACTGAGCTGGCTAGAGGTTTTAAAAGAACTGAACACGAAACTTCTGTTGGGTGGAGTGGGAAGGTGTCATCCTCGCCTCCTCGCCCCCACGCACCCTCGTCCCCTCGCCCCCTCGCTTCCTCACCTCCTAACCGCGAGGGGTTTAACTTGAATAGAACTCCCTACCTTTTTTGTTTTTAACCTGTGGCCAGGTTTTTTTATTGTTATTATTAGATATTTTTTACAACAGTTGCAAAAAAATAAAATGAAGAAAGAATGGAGAGAAAAAAAAAGAACTCCCCACCTGGTTATACGATAGCCACGTGTATTGTTTTCTTTCTTTGTTCCATGTTCCAAGACAGGGACCATCACCTTGGAAATTAATAACTTGTTTCAAGGATTTGCACATTTAAGGAAATCCGGCTCTCGGAATCCGAGAAATTTATGCTCTTAGAATCCGGAATGCTGCGCTTTGGAATCTGGAATACAATTCCAGAATCCCACTAACGATTGGGATCTGGATTCCCAGTTCCACTGACAAACGATCCTTAATCCAGTAGCTGGAATCCGGAATCAATGACATGGAATCCAGAATTTAGGACTGTCTTGGATTCTCTTACATTTACGCGGAAGGATGTTCATCCCATGATTTCCAAGTACTGTTCTAAGTTGAGAGGATGGAAACTTCCTAAACCTTCTTTGATTTGCAAAGACAGGCAGGTCATTCTGCAATAAGCGGTTTATTTTCGAAAAAAAACAACTTTCTGAAGTGAAACAATCGTCTCTGGAAAATATGGGTAACAAAATAAAGAGCTTTTTTTCCCTACTGGACAGACGCGGGGAGTTGTAATAAGAATTATGGTTCGGAAATAAAGTCTTCGAGAAGGAATTGTGCCACAATGTTCTACAGAAACAGGTAAGCGCTTTTATGCTTGTCATAGGCGTAGCTTATTTGAAAATCACAAGTCAAATCCTCATTTAACAACACTTTAAGTTTGATGTGAATCATAGTCCCGGGGGGAGGGTAATCCCCACAATGACCTATACGGGGAGGTTCCACCCGTAAGAGTTACCTTTTCAGGCTTCAGGTATATGAAAAGTTAAAGGTTTCACCAGTTGATGTAGGGAAGGGTAGGGAAATCAGACATTTCGGTCTGTAGAAAGGCCCCAAAGGGCTAACAGATCACAGATGCTTTTTTTGGCTGCCGAAGGGTGGAGAAAACATTTTAATTTTATCATTTATTCATGTTTAAAAGACAGTGCTTTTTATTACATTTGGAAGGGATACAAGGTTCTAAACGAGGTATCTGAAAGAGATACTATTCGTCAATAAAAGGTCTTTCCTCCTGAAAGAGGTACCTTTTTCAGGCTTCAGGTATATGAAAAGTTAAAGGTTTCAGCAGTTGATGTAGGGAAGGGTACGGAAATCAGACATTTCGGTCTGTAGAAAGGCCCCAAAGGGCTAACAGATCACAGATGCTTTTTTTGGCTGCCGAAGGGTGGAGAAAACATTTTAATTTTGTCATTTATTCATATTTAAAAGACAGTGCTTTTATTACATTTGGAAGGGATGCAAGGTTCTAAACAAGGTATCTGAAAGGGATACTATTCGTCAATAAAAGGTCAAAAATGGTATATAAAAGAGTTAAGGGTTGGACCTCGAGGCGGAGCTCCTAGTATAAAATTTCTTTCAGTACCGACCCCGCGCCACCGATCATAGCTGAAGACAAATAAAGAGAGACCTCACGGCCTTTGCCAAGATTGACGTCACTCTGTCAAATACCTTGTGTCGTTACATGGCCTCAGCACCCCTGACAGTACAGCAAGTGTGACTGAAAAAGCGGGCGGTACTGAATTTTTGTGTTAAAGAAAGAAAACTCGAGCTATTTCAAAAGAGGTAATAATTGTATAAACTTACCAGAGATGCTCTTTCCTCGAAGAAAGCTCTCATACACCGTGGTGACATCAGGATATTGTCGGTCGATGATCTCTGTCGTTAGTGCGCACCTTCGCGCACCGTCAGTACCCTGTGATAATTGATCAAGTGATTCAGAACAGACTTCTCTTTACGTCGCAGTTTATATCATACGGACACCTCTACGATATTTCTGTATTTCTATAAATTTGTTTTTGCAAGCATGCCGGATTTCACGAGATGTGGAAAATCTGGAAGTCAGTCACAAGAGCCAATTGATGACAAATTCGTGTGCTTTACTTTCCAGTCGAGACTTTCACGTAGTTTTTTTCGATCAAATAAATTCAGTCCTATGATAGCCCAGGTGCTAGCTGTTCAAAAGGTAAATAATGGTAATTAGTAAAATCCAACTAGTAGTCTATTATCAATGCTGCGTCCTGATTGGTTGAGCTACTACTAGGCTATATATTATAGCCCACTAGTAGCGAAAAGCGCCGGCTTTTTGGCGGCAAAAAAAGGATTAAAGTCTAGCGTTAACTAGCTAAACTTTTTTTAATCTCAATATTTTTGACCAACTAGTTGGATTTTACTAAAACAATTATCCCTCTCGCCCTCATGGCCTCTGAGTCAATAGCCCATTCGGCCTTTGGCCTCGTGGGCTATTAACTCAGAACCCATTCGGGCTCGACGAATAATTGTTAATTTTACAGAGTGGAGTGCAATATGGTCCTTGAAATGACAAGTATCATTTCAGACCAAAATTGCACGACATGAAGTTCAATTACCACTTTACTACAGCCATTTTGAAATCGCATAATTCAGTCATTAGCAATATTTTATTGATCAAGTTGGCCGGATTGTTGAAAAGCGATAGAAAACAAAAAGGCTTTTACATCTCATTTTGTCCTCGAAACAGAAATGATGCGATATAGAGCAAAAATGGTGCGATTTAAAAAAGAAATGATGCGTTTTAGAACATGAATGATGCCTTTTACAGCAAAAAATAGCTTGATTTGTGAATTAATCACATTGCTGAGAGCCAATCAGATTGCAGGGATTGCTAGTGATTTCAAAATGGATATAATAAATATATAAATCTGCATTATCCTGGATAGCGCAATTGGTTCTCATAATTATATATAATCCTGTGGATAGCGCTCAGCATGCATCTTTTGAACAACCAGGATCTGTTTTCGAAGTTCAGTATTGACATAATTCTATTTTACCTCGATCTCAACTGACTGAGGGTGAGGTGGCGGGTCCATTTTCTGTTGTGATCGACTTCTCCAAAAACGAACGATGACAAGAATCGCAAAGCCAGTTATCGCTGTGAAAACAGCTACTGTCCAAGACGAGACTCCTGTGGAAGCAAAACAAGACGAAAAAAACATAATTCAGTAATTCACAATGTCTACGTGAGTCCGTGTAAGTTTGTAGACGCACCGTCCACATGTGACGAAACAACGTTAACCGACCATTGTCAGTAAAAAGGTTTCCAGAGTGGCAATATGGCAATATTCATGTAATGTTCGTGTGGTTCAAAGCTGTGGTAAACGTCTAAAGTGTGTGTACTTTTAAAACCTTGAAGGAACTGGATCTAGCCGACCTTTGAGAAGCTTACCTTTTGTTGTGGTCTCAAGAACCATGCTGTTCACAGGGACACCCAACGACTGTTTCCTGTAAAATATCTGTTCGGAGAAGCAAATATTGTCTAGAATTTCTATTACTTGAGAACCGCTAAAAATTTCTACATGACCGTTCCATTCATGTACAATTCTTGAAGCTTATCTAATAAATTCCCTGCGATGCGTCTGAAGTTTAATTTTTACATTTCACCCCCCGGTTTAGGCTATTTTTCGTATAAAAGGAAACCTAAAATTTTCGGTTTCAAAAGTGTGATGAAGAGAGGAATCAGGAAAATTCTCACTTTCGTAATACGTTAAATTACACCTAAAATTTTCGGAAAAATAATACTGAAGCCTTGTAATTTCGAAAAGACTCAAGTCCGAACAGATACAAATTTTATAGCGCCGCACAGAATGCTTTTCTATATATCTTAAAGTGCTCTGGATAATCTAAAAAGTGTATTCAATGTGTTTAGGAGGAAACCGTTGTTGGGGGCCCCTGTGTTCAAAGCTGCTTTTAAAACGCATCCCCACAAAACACGGGATCGCGTAACTCCAACCACCAGGCAAAATAGATTTGATGGATTGAGTCATACAATTACCTCTGTGAGAGTATTAAGTCCAAGGGATTGAGAAAATACAAAACAATCATGATTAATATCAACTAACAAATGGTTTTAAAAATAAGCGTTTTATGTTACCGCGTTGCTGGGGAAGATGTGAAGTGGATCAGCTTAGAATAAATCGTTACTGATTTAAGTATAGAAGAATTTCACGGTAATCATGAAGGTTAAAATGCTAAACATTTGCAGTCAATATAAAATGTGGGTAGTTTGCTTAACGATTTCACAAAACAATGAAATATTTCTTAAAAATTCCCCTCAGTTTTCCTCTTACAGGAAAGCAGGAGCGTTTTCGTTAAAAAATTTCGGTTTCTAAGATATTCTTACGCATTAATTAGAGTCACGCTTACAAATTCCATAAAAATATACTGGATCAACAAGAAAGTTACACATAAGCTCAGATACAAGTGGGCAGAACTGAGATTGTTTCGTTGCCGTTGCTATTGTTGTGTTGTTTTGATCTGTTTGAAACTGTCATCTATCATCGTACCATAACGAAAATAACCAAAATATCGGAATTAAAAAGTAAAATCTCCGAATCTTTTGGACAAGATTTTCAAATTATACGGAATCCGACACGTTTCTAGCCTCCCCGCACACGTCCTTTGGGGTTCGTTTGTCACGCATTCATTTCTCCTCCCGTGGGGGAGAAATGAATGAGTGACAAACGAACCCCAAAGGACGTCTGCGGGGAGGCTAACACGTTTCACGCCAAATTACGTAACACGAGAACACAGATCGCCACGTGTGATTAAGGCGGGTAATATCCTTTTGTCAGTTTTAACATCGACGAAGCCCTGCGGTCGACATCTGTTCCCGTAGGCAATCATTGAAACTTCAAGAATCAGTAAACACGTCGGTTTGGAATTAATTGCATTAAATTCTGCTTTGTATATTGTTGGGGGCTTGTGTAGCTCGCTTGGCTTTTTAACGAAGAGGACCAAGACTCTGTTCGTTCTCCTTAGACAGCAGTTTATTCTTCAATATATATAGCTTCTGACAACAACTCTACTACTCAACTAACTCTACTAGCTTACACAGCGAATTAAATAACGAAATTGTGGACGTGTTTGGGTTAGCTGACCATGAGACCCTTCCATTGCATATCCTGTCGCTGAACTTGTGAACGATAGAATAGTCTACACTATCGCAATTAACAAGTACTCAAGAGCCAATTGAATGCTAGCGGTAAAACTGCTCGCTAGGACCAATCATACAAAACAGGAACTTCAGTGGAGGCAAAACTCAAGGTCAGCTATAATCCCCGAACATGCTTACTTCAAAGAACTACAACAAGCTTAACAAATCCTTTCGATAGACGATACTTCTCAAAACTCAGGAACTAACCGTGTGGCCTATACATTGAATTTCCTTGGACTATGAACTGTTTATTAAGAAACTAGCGCGTGCTACAAAATAATCATTCGGATAGAAAAACCTTAAAAACACCAAAACTCCAAAACAGAACTAACAGCAACTACTTCATAACAATGTTTTTATCTGTGATGTGTAGAAGTCTCAGCTTCCCTAAATTAGTTTTGAGTCATTGCCTCTCACGGCAGTGTCGTTTAGCCCCGCACTTTGCGCTAACTTTATCTCCCTTTGGACTGAGCTTTGTGGCTCTTCTGTCCATTTAGTATTGAGCTAACACTCAGTTATAATTACAACTAAAAGTAAATGCTCGAGATTGATGCATAACCTCATATTGTCATTTAGCAAATATGAACACATATAATATCAAATGCACCATTTCTTGGGGTGGGTGGGAGGGGGGGGGAAGAGATACAACTGAACTCGTAGCGAATTAAGAGTTCCTGAAGAATGGATTGTACCTTAATATCAATGGCATTTCAACCGTTAACCGATCACACCTTATTTTTTGGGCCGAAACAAGGCATTTTGAAAACCACGTAGCAAACAGCGTGATTATAGCTATATAGCTATACAAAAGAAAAATGAGCAAAAATAGGAAACCAACAGATTTGACTTACTGAGAACAAGAAGTTGACCAACTTTTCTTTTCTTACTAAATTTGGTTTGATCAGCTCAGTCAGAATGATTAATAGAAATCACCCGCTCATTCCAGAGAATAACCTTCAAAACACTCACAACTCGTGATGGAGAAGGTATTTGCACCTGAAAATGCCTAAATGATATTATGCGATTGGGATGACACACTTATTGGCTGAGATCTTTAAATGCAATGAAATACAACCACAAAAGTCTATCAGTGATATGGCTGTAGCATTTCATGGTCAACCACCTAATAATATTGACAATGTGTTTTCCGCCAACTCAAACTATCGTGTACAGTATTTCAATGACGCATGTTTTTTGAAGGTCCAAAAATTTCAAAGTGTGCATAATTTATTTTTGATTTATTTCGGCTCTTTATCAAAAGTCCAAGCACAAAAGACGACTTCCAGGTCCTTCCAGGTCTTCGAGAACAAAAAATCCGAATGAGATGCTGTTAAAAGGATTTTGTTAGTACCTATACCAGTGCTTTGAACTTTCCGAAGTGTATTGATAGTTTCCAATAGCAAACAGTGCCGGTTAGCTTCCGAAATGCTTCAATGTCGCCCGGCGTCAGACGAGCGGAAAGTTGCGCGTCTGAGACCTAATGACGCGACTGACTCCTTCAGTTTTTCACCCTTCATCTGTTGTAATTCTCAGTTAAAGAACTTACTTGTAGGCAACTGAAGGAGAACCCTAGTTAGCTAGACAAAAGGTTTTCTAATTTATACACGTGTTAACAATACAAGGTGCGTTTTGTGAAAAGTAATTCCGATCCGTCTCGTAAATCAAATGAACGTTGCTATTTCACTCACGCTGAAGGCCGCCCACTAGATACAAGATTCTATTTGGGTCAACCTTAGCTGTAACCTCGGCCAGGGATCGAAATCCCATGGACATCTCACCTGAGTGGTTAAAGCGTTCCGGGATTTATCTTGGTGTGAGAACTTAGCCGGACGTTTTTCTTTATTTTACACCTGTTATTAATCCTGGCTTTTTCTCGCCGGTATAATGTCTTTAATTATTTTCTTTAGTTTACATCCCTCGCGAATGTTTCAGGTTCATAAGTACGAGGATGAGGGCCGTGTTCTGATAGACCACGTGATATGCCACATGATCGTTCTTACAAAAAAAAAAAACTTAATAACGAATCAAGACCAATTGTTTATGATCTGACATCCTGACCACACATATAAAATAGCATTTTTCTTTAACTGGCTTAGTAAGTATGTGTTTACTAACCTATGGTGCTGAAATTACCATTTATTGTTTCAGCTAAAAATTAAGCCTCTGAATATTAAAAAGCTTGATTATCAAATTAGAGCACGTTTATTCCAGACAAAGAAGGTTAAAAAAGGCATTAATCATTCAGAAATGCTAACTATTTATCATAAAGATTGCTAGGCCCTGGATTGTATGAACCGTACCGTAATATGCATTCGGGGAAAACTGAACCTTGTTTACAAACAATCTAACAAAATATATTGTCGATCAGTCATTTCCCGATAACATTTTAAAAACCTCTTTAACAATTTAAGACAGATAACTCTTTATCTAAAAATTTGGTGACACATAATAATCGATGCAAAATTCTTTAGCTGTCCGTAAGTGATAACAGCTGCTATACCCATGTTAACCTTAATTTACGCGATGTATCTTAAGTACTGACTTTTCGATGGCTTCACTTTGATAACATTAATTATATGTCTTGGATTTTACCTTAAATGGCACTTACGTTTTGCAGAAACTTCTTACAGTTCCTCCTTGTCTTGTCTTGTCTTGTCTTGTAGCAATCAGTCGAATGTTTCGATTCACGAAAACAAAAGCATATTTTTTAATGGTTGATTAACAATACAGTCATGCGCGTTTTACAACCAAAATCACATTGCTTACAGCGAAATACGAGTCCTTTGCTACAAAATATGTAGGACTAACAAAGCAAGCGCAATACCATGTTCTGGTCTGAAGTGTTTTTTCTTTTGAAAGTTCAAAAATTTCCGCTTAAAAAACAATTTTTAACCACCTCGTTCAGCCGCTAATACCGCAAGAATGCATACGTACTTCTTCACGGTTTCATTCACTTTAATAGACACATTTGAAACGCAGGAATGTGCCACTCGGAACAGCGGTCGCCGTCGATTTTTGGGGTCCCGTGTCTTGAACAGGTTACTAAATTTTACTGTTAAGCGTCGTAAACAAGGTTTCTTCCTGGACCGGAACCGGGCGGGCGGAGCACAGTCTAAAAGTGTTGGTTGGTACCAACAACTTCTTTATTACAAAATATTATATTGTCAAAAAAAACTTTTGTCTTAAACAGGGTAGCGTAATGAACAATTTTTATTTACAGCCGGGCCAGGATTTGCCGCACACACCCTCAAAAATCCCTTAAGTTCCCCCGGCTCACTTAACCGTTCATTTGAATGAACATACTAATTCAGCAAGATTTCATTCACAGACTGAAAAGAAAAGGCGGCTTGTATATTATAATAAAGGACACCACAGAAAAGCACACCACTTTGATGAATCACAAAACTTGGAACTTTTTCACCGACTGCAAATTCAACAGCCTTACAAGGCGCCATCAAAGTAATAGCCATGGCAGAGTTCATTTGAAAAAAAACCGCGCATACTTCGCATGTCAACAGCTAGAACCGCTTTGCATGCAGTGAATAAATACTGCTTTGGGAATGCTATACAAGCGTTTGTTTGAATGGATTAAGCGTAGACATATTTATTTCATGGATAAGAAGAATTTAAAAATTGTTCTTTGATCACGTTAATTGAGAATCATAAGGCTAAATCTTCATGACTGTTAAGTTAACAAGTACGTGCAAAGCATTTAAAATATATATATTTAATTACTGATTCATAATGACTAAAAGTAAAACTGTCCGGATCTAACGTGCCCATATTTCCTTTGGTTCGGTAATAATATCTGTGATAATCAGCCTCTAGCTTGGATAGGTATATAAAAATTATATTTTATCCCACCTGTTAACAAGTACATATTGACTAACAGTCTGTTGATCTAACGTACCCCAGTAGTGTTATTTACTTATTTACTTTGGTCCGATAATAATATCAATGATAATTCCTCTAGTTTAGATAGGGCATATAAGAATGATATCAGCCCACCTGTTACAGAGAGTGTCTTCATCTTTTAAAATGCACAATTTCCAAAAGCTCACAAGTCAATCGTTTCAATCGCAACCCAAAATAAAAATTATACACATATGCAAAGGCGAGCACTAGATGCCGTCTTAATTGATAGACCACGTGTGTTAAAGATGTGGTTTAATTAGGAGACTGGCTTGAGTGAATTCATAATGATTGTTTTTGCTCAATGGGTGAGGGATAAGAGCCATAATTATGGCTCTTGGTAAGGGAATCATGGTCCAAAGAATAAATGTTAAGATCACAATTTAATACGTTAGCAATTTTGGTACCGTGCTTTACATGATATGCTTAAGTGATTTGCTCATTTTCGGCTCACGGTTTTGCCTTTGAATACAATGGATTAGCTATCGAGTCACAAGGGAAAGCGCTTTTGTTGGCTAATTTGCATTTTCTTAGTTTATTCTGCTTGGATGACTAACTTAAATAAAAACAAAGCGAATGCTTTACGGGGAGGGGGTACTCCCTATGATGGCCGATACGCGGAGGCTCCTTCTGAAAGGGGTACCTTTTTAGGCTCTAAGACAGGCATATGAAATGATACGGATTTCACTAGTTGAAGTGTATGAAAGGGCAGGGAATTCTGTCATCTTGGTCCAGAAAAAGACCCAAAAGGAATAAGAGACGCATTTGTGGCTGTGAAAAAGTCTAGAAAACATTCTTGTTTGAGGTTTATTCACACCTTAAAGAAAGTGCATTTGCAATAGTTAAAAGGGATGCAGGGTTCTAAACTAGGGAATATGTGCCCGTAAAAGGGGCACCATTTATCAAAAGAAGGTAAACGAAATGGGTACGTTTTTTTTGCCAAAAATGGTATATAAAACGGTAAGGAGTTGGACCTCGGGGCGGAGCCTCCTCGTATAAAATTCCGTAAGTGTTGAGTACTAATATGATGTATACTATATAAAATCATTAACCATTAAAAGCATTAAAAAAGCATTAACCACAAAGGACTGCAAAAGATCGCAAACGAATATGCCGAGGAACGTAGGATCAATAAAGACCTGATCAGCAAAAACAATAAGTAGACATATATATATAAATATATATATATATATATATATATATATATATATATATATATATATATATCTAGCCGAATTTTTGAAAACATACCTCAAAATGGACCAGAATATTCGCACAGAAAGCTGGCGATCGCCAGCTTTCTGGTCACTGCGGTGCGAAAAAACATAGGGGGCTTGCTGTCCTGGTTGGTCTCATTGACAAGTTCATTCCCTGAGCTAACTCGCCATGGGTTGGAAAGGGGCCTCCATGTCAATCCCTAGGGGGGTAGGGTGCTGAAAAAGCGTTGTACCTTCCGTTAGTCCTGGTCTGGGAGAGTCAGTGCACTGCTCATGTCTGCCTTTGGTTTGTCATGTCAAATTCTTGTAACGTTTGAGGCCCATTGGCCAATGAAAGCATTCCCCTTAAGCACGTGCTAGGCTGGGGGGGTGGAGGAAGTCAGGGGGGGTGATTTAACCTTGAATTTCTCTGCTTAGAACTTGCTTAAGTCTCAAGCGTCCTCCGTCATTCAGGGCCTTTAAGCAGCTAGAGTGTATGGACAAGTCCAGAGTGTCTTTTTGATGGACTGGAATGTTTCTTTTGCTAATCAGGAACCAAGAAGAGAGTCAACTTAAGAGAACCATGGGTAAGAGCTGAGTGTCTTGGCCATATTTACTTTAGTTGAGTCAGTTTAAGGTGTGTGGGCTGCTGGTGTCCGATGGTACGGTTTTCATAAATCCGGCTAGATATTTATATATATATATATGTTCGTACTACGTGAAATTAACTTTGCAAGACATCAACACGACACCGAAAGAACTCAAAACAGAGCGGTATTGTAGCCACAGACAGCTGTTTCGCTGTTATTGTAGCTCTTCAGTATGGCGCAACAACATAGAAAGATTCAGAGTGTGCCGGTGATTTTTCAGCTAAGCTGGGGCTTTGACGGAGGATCGCTTTTTTTAAGAGAAATTAAAGGGATCATACGAAACTACGACGGCGACCGCTGGGGAACGTCAAATAATTACGGTTTAATCAGAGCAAAGCTACAAAGTTTGCACGTGCATCAAGGTTTCCGGTCAATTTCTATGTAGTTTCAACCACCAACAACTTCGTGACCCGAACATGACTGACCAAAAATGAAAGTTCGTTTAAAACTTGAACACGGTTAGACGATAATTCTCTTTAAGCTCTGGTGCCGTTCTTTCTCTTCAGCTCCAGCTTAATTTAGTCCCATGTTTAAAAAAGAGGTAACGAGTTTGAATAGCGAAGAAGTTTGTCGAAAGTACGCGAAATCGGTTTTCCAAATGAAGTTTTCACTGGCGTCGCCGTTGTCGGCTCGTATAAGGTCCCTAGAGACAAACTTAGAGCGCGGTTTGAGAAAATTAGTGGCCTCAAAACATGTACGTTTTAAACAAGTAGATGGAATAAGTCAGTCAAGTCTCCTGGAGTGAGTACATATTAAATGTGTTTTTTAACCTTCTTTATACTGTCAAAAACAAAAGTATGTAGAACGGGGTTTGTGTAAACTCAGCCGCCAGGCTTCTGTAGGACTGGACAGCATACCCACCCTCACGAACATGATACTTTAATAAAACGCTTATATGAGAATATATGAATATACAAATACTTTTGCACATGCAGGAATAATACTGGCATCAAGAAGCAGTCAGTCAGGGCGAGATGATCTATAAACTTTCGTCTCGCTGAAAAATAGTCTCCTTTCGAATTAAAAATTACCGCTGAATACAAACATTAGCGACACATTCATGCAGGGTTAGCCTCGACGTAAAGTAAAATATTCAGAAATTCCGGCAAGTAAGTGTTTGAAATTTGCATATACACAATAGACAGAGTAATAAGTCTTTTTCTCGTTGGAATTTGTGAATATTTTACTTCAGACGGAGGCTAACGCTGTAAAAAATGCGTCTTCAGTTCTTTAATTCAGCGGTATAGCGAACTCGAAACTGGACTATTTTATACCCTGGGGAAATCTAGGCCGACATTTCGCGACGTACCATTATTTTCCCCGTGAAATGACGTCTGAGCCTGGAAAGAGCGCAGAAATTTTAACTAGGGGTAGCAAATTTTCAACCAATGAGAAGCACTATCGAGATCTGGGTAGTGACAGGTCATCAGTATCGCTCCTCAGAAGTCATCACGTGGAAAAACCAGTGATGGCGTAGCGAAATGTCGGCTGTTTTCTCCCCAGGCTACGATTTAACCCGTAGGCCCCAACTCCGGATTTCCCCGGCTGCCCGAGGTTCTCCAAGAATATACAATTTTATGGTCCAAACTGCGATAAATAGATTGAATATTTGATGTCAATTATCGTGCTCAAGTCTTCCTAGCGACTTCACTAACATGAAATTCTTCAACGGAGACGAATCCTCTCTGTTTGATCGAAGCTCAAAATCACAGGAAAGAACAATTCCCATGTCAGGTCCTTTTTCAGTGAACACTTCAGATCGTACTTAGCGAGCGCACGTACTGCGCTCGCTTATCCACTTCCGCGTTTAACTCTTGGAATTTTCCCTCAAAGGCTTTCTGGACAACAGGTCGCTTTGTCTTGAACGTGGGCGTAAGGAATCCATTTTCAATAGAAAACAGTTCGTTGTGTATGTGGATGGCTTTAACCTGCGGAGACAAATGAGAAAAGTTAGTAAGGGGACAGGAAAAAGCCGAGTTCAAATGATCAGTTTTAAAGTGATTCCCTAGTAAAAGAACCTAACATAGATTGCAGATGAAACTTGGTAGACTGATATAACAAGTCAAGAAGATGATAAAAAAAAGTAATAAAAGGTGGGGGTCACCGTGCTTGTTTTGACGTCCCAATGCTGACAAATACGGCTATTTAGCACCCTTTGACAACAGCCCAAAACTAGACAAAAAGGAGAGATTTTTTCGATGATGCATGTGGTATAGTATAGAATTTGACTTTAATGTATTGTTTATCCACTTACGTACCGGAAAAAGGCCTTTTAACACCCTTGTTTTTACTTTACGCGCCAAAGTGGATTTAAATTGGGCACTCGCTATTCGACCCGTGATAGCTCAATCCGTACAATTTAGAAAAATTGCCAAAAAACTTGACATAGAGTTGTGCCAATTTTTTTCTTGTCGAAAGGAAGCACTGTCCATATTAAAATCATGAAATAAAAAATGGGGGTCGCCGTACTCGTT
>NC_133208.1:14287987-14330487 GCF_958299795.1 Porites lutea | reverse complement strand
TCGAAATAATTTCCGTAGAACCTCTGTTCTGAAAAAAAATATCAATTGTAAACTAAAGCTTCACTCCTAAGGATTCTACTGAAAAAAATTGAGGGCATTACATGCGCTAGAAGACTTAGAACCACTTTTTTAAATTTTCTATACATTTGTCTGTAAGAAAGACCCGGGAAAAATTACAGACAAATATATGAAAAATCTAAAGCAAGCCTCTGGAGAAATTTAAGCACAGGTACGTCCCCAAGTTTTTTTGGTGCAATCCTTTGCTTTGTAGCTTTAGTTTACAATTTTTTTCAGAACAGGCGTTTTACAGAAATCATTCGACATTAGATTCTCATACAAACACTGTAATTTCTCACACGTTTGCCTACTCGTCAAGATGGCGTCGAAAACCGTGACAAGGTCTATTCATATTTTAAAGACAATGCATTTACAGCAGTATAATAGAAGGTATCATCAGGAGCATATATATATATAAAATGAAATGACGAAATTCAAATTGAGCATATATATATATATATATATATAGCCTCCTGAAGGTGTACGAAAGGGGTACCTTTTCTGCCAAAAGTGGTATATAAAGGAGAAAAGGGGCTGGGCTTCGGGGCTAAGCTTCCCCGTATATAACTTTCAATTGGTAACTTACCCCCAGGGATTATTCACCTACCTTAAGGCTGTCACCATGTACAAACGCTTGGACCACAAGAGGGCTTCGCATGTAAACATTCTCAATCTTCTCCGGTGCCACGTACTCACCCTTAATAAAATTTTGAAAATCCGAACAGTTTGAAAAAGGAATAGTATCTCATTAATTCAAAATGTGTTTGCTATAATGAAGCAATTAAAGATTTTTTACGTGTTTATCCCCTCATTTATTCACATGAAAAATATAACTTAATATCAAGACCATCTTCCTAAGGGAGGTGAATTGCTGATTTTCAGTGTCACGCCATTCAACTAGGTAAATATGCAAAGACCCTCGCCAAGATTCAGGTCAGTGCAATTTTTCATATGCGCGATATCCAGAGAAATATTTTACCAAAATTTATAGAGATTTGTTTGGAAAAGCCATCCTGTTGGCCATCCGCATGGTTACCAACATGACAACCGGAAAACAAAAACATCTGTCACTGGGGTTTGCTACGACGAGTGAATTCTTCTCTCAAGGAACTCATAAACATAGGAGTACATAAGATGGCAAAATTCCCCAAAATAAGTCTGACTTTTTTAACCTACACTGAGCTCTCTCGCACAATGGCTTAGCAATTCAAGTGTATTCTATCACAAAACGAAGAACCCTTTCCAATTGAAAATGTGTATATTATTAGTTTTCAGCTGCTGTAATACTTCATGAAAATAAAGACACAGTAGGATTTAAGTTGTTTACTTTGAATTATAGTGACGCCATGTGAAAACCAGCAGTAGTGAGTCCTTTGGTCAAATCACGGCACCTTACCTGAGCAAGCTTAAAAATGTGTTTGACGCGGTCAACGATCATCAATACACCAGTCTGGAAAAGAAAAAAATGTTTAAACAGTACAAATACATGACATACTACTTATTAACCTCGTCCGTTCGGTCTTTACAGGGAAATATCAGACCGAGGCCTTGATGATTTGGTCTGAGATTTCCCTGTTATGAACGAAGAGACGAGCTTAACAAGTTATTTAATTTATTAAATGGCCTTTTCATTATGGAAATGAGCCTGCGATCAATTAAAACCAAAAGCTGGTCAGCGGAAAATTTTTAAAAACACGTCACCCCAATTAGTTGTTCACTTGTGCTCGCGTTACAATCAGGTGACAGTGGTCAGCGGATACCCTTTTTGACAGCTGCAAATTGACTATAACATGGATGTTCATAAGGATGTCCACTATCAAGTTACACACAGATTGTATATGACTTAGACGGACACCTACATAGTTAGTAATGTCCGGTCATTACTAAAAAAACAGCCAATCAGAGCGCGCGTACTATTATAGCCATATAATAAAATTCGATAAATTCTGATTGCATTACTGTTTTTACGCCTTGAGTAAATGCCTTTGATTGATTGTTGGTAATCTAAACAATCAAGATCAGAAAATTATGATTCCATCACAGCAAAATAAGAGAGACATTAGAACTTTAAACATCTTTCTGTTTTACATAAGAAGAGTGGTTTTGAAATAAACGCCTCATCGGAAAAGGTGAAAGTGGAATAAACGCAGGGGCTTAGTAAATATACTGCCACTATTGACTCGATTTCAAGGAATAATGTTACTGATATGGTATTTAGTTTAAAATTTAGTCAAAAGAAAGTATATTGTGTTCTTTTGCACATGAGCTTAGACGCTTATTTTCTACAATGGTTTAAAATTCACTCAGTGATCGAGAAACGTCTCAGTTTTATGCGGGAGCTACGCTCTTAGGCTTAGCTAAATCTACTTCATTAGTTTACCGGAAGCCATTCACCAATATCTCCGGTATGGAGCCAGCCATCTTTGTCAATCGTCTCAGCGGTCTTTTCTGGAGCTTTCCAGTAGCCTTTGAAGACAATTGGTCCTTTAATGCAAACCTAGAAAAAAGAGGTTTCAGATGAAAACGTATGTACAATATCTCACAGTAGTTAATTCTACTTCTATCTACCAAGACAAAAGATACGTAGCTTCTTTTTCATTTACCAATGGAGACTTGACAAATCTTACCTCCCCTCGACCGTTGGCAGCCATGCACTCCTTTTCTGGAACATCTACTAACTTGATCAGACAACTTGGTAGGGGAGGACCAACATGTCCTAAAATCAAATTAATTCAGAGTGGTTTGACACGCTCAGTCTGATATTGGTTGAAATAAAATATGTACAGGAGATTTAAGAGGTGAAGAAATTTTTTATTCTCGAGTTTTACGCACAGAGCGATGAAACTCGAAGAACTATTCCCACTACATACATAATTGGCTAGCGACGCCGGAAATAGACCTAACTCCTTGAAATTTCCTCTTGTTGGGCCTGCGCGCTAGTGGCACGATGCATTGGGGCCCTTGCTTAGAACTTCTTGGTTTTTGCCCGCCTCTCGGCCAGTTCAACGGACTTCAGTGGAAGTGACTACAAAGTTTCGCTCCTTTTGCCTCCCTTTGTGGCGGGTGACGTAACATACCCTCTTGATTCGGCATGCCCGATGTCCTGGCAGTAGCGGTTTCCTCCGATAACCTAGTTCCCCGGACAATGGGTATGCAGTGTGAATATTGTACAAAAAAGTCTTTACCTTCGTTTTAAGCTTAGCCCGTATTGTTTTCTAGCGTTTAATGAAATAGTTCTCATATTTTAATTATTGCCCTTGGTTGCAACCTATCTTCGCATGCGATAAGGGTCACATTTATAACTGTTAAATTTTCTCGTTGGAGTAGCCTCGCTGAGCTGCTGCCAAATCTCTTTTCATGAACTCTAAAATCCCTAGCACACCCCTCATTTCGGCCGCTAATTCAAGCCTCTGCAAAAGGTCGCCAAGTAGCCCGCGACACCTAGCCTAGCCTGTCAGCACGCTCACTTGTACCGGTTCGGGAAAAATCACTTTATCTCGCGCCAGTTTTGCCCCGAATTCGCACAAGTGAGCTTGCCAAGCAGGCGCCGGTTATTTTATTACAGGTCGCGCGAGGGGAACACACGTCCTCGAGATTTCTTTCTACACCCTAAAAAAACGACGCCTGCTACCCAGGCTGCACGACGCCTCTCTCCAAAAGCGTTGCTCGACCACCGCTCGACCATCGTAAATTAAACGCAAATGAATTTGGTAATTTTTCTGATTAGCGGGTTTGCCCTCAATTTAAAAGGTCGTTACACACTGGAGGACACCCAGATTTGTTCCGGTAGCATGTTCCCAGTGTATCGTTGCCTAATGGCAGGTGTGACCTCGAGGATGCTATAGTTGACTGTAAACCCAGAGGGCCTACTCCGGGAAAATGCGGCAAGCTTCAACAAACATCTACTCTATTTCACACAGATATATGTGAATCTCCAGTTACCCTATTTCACATTAAAATAAGCGTTTTCCTTTCCTAATATCAAAATTGTACCTTGTTCTAAAGAGTATAATTAATATCCATAATCTATTTTAGCTTGAGTATTTGACGGGATCAGAATACGGAATCGAAGTATCATGAAAGTTACCTTTCGACGCATCACCTAACCCTCCCCCTCCCTGCTCATACAGACCTGGTGTTGTATCTGTAATCTTGCCTATGGTCGCTGCTCCCGAACTTTCAGTCTGTCCATATCCCTCTAAAACCTGAAAGAGAAAAGCAAATGGGATCGTGCAGTGTAACTCACAAGCGAAACACGCGAAACTGGAGACACGTAACGTAACGTACTCTCTCAAAGGATATGACGAAGTAAAAGACCCTCTAAAAGAGAAGAATTGATAAGTTCATGGTGCTACTGTCGTCACATCATAAGCTGAGCCCGTTATTTTGTTGCGGGGCTACCATGTTGGAAAACGAGAAGACCATGGACTGGGTTACTTGCAAAAGCGTGAGTTTCGAAGGAAAAAAAAAAACAGATATAAGCGATTAGAGAGTCCCTAAATAAGCTGTTACAAAATTTAGCTGTCAGTTATAATATTTTTTAATGATTAGCTGTACAGCTGGCTTCATTCTCTTTGACCTAAATTTAGCTAGAGTCAAAACTATAATCAAATTGAATAAAGAATAATCGCGTGCCAGGAGATTTGGTATAAAAATACAAGTCAGATCAAACAGGCTTTTCAAAAATGGTCACTAAGGGCTTTCTTCAGTTGTCATCCAGACCCTCACTACAGTATAGCATTTTAAACGCTTAAAAACTGCGGCAAACTTACGTGACAAGATCCGAAGACGCATCTCAAGAATGTCATGACTTTTGCCGAAAGAGGTGCTGCCCCGGTTGTGATCAAGCGAACTTTCCCTCCAAGGAGAACCTGTAAATTTAAGAAAATATACTGTCGAGCCTCCGCTAACGGCCACGGCTTTCTTCTGCACCCAAGGTGGCCGTTGTAGAGAGGTTCAACTGTATATAGCATGTATTACAAAATCTATTTGACTATTTAGACGACTTTTTCTTGTTTGCTTTTATTCGGTAGTCAACGAGGCGCGTAGCACCAATTGCAAGTTGACTTTTTACGTCAGAACGAGTATAGTCTTATTTCATAGCCGGAAACCAACTTTAAATGTATAGCATACAAACTTCGATCCTTTGAATAGTTTTGATGAAGATACCGAAAGTTATGAAAAAACAATCCTTTATTCAACGAGAATCCAACATTTGTTTTTTATACTATTTAAAATGTTCAGTCTATATTTTGGCCGATTTTTTTTTCCTGAATTAAAAAAGCGATTTGTTGAAAAAGTTGCCATTGGTTTGTTTTTGTTAAAAAAGCCGATAGATACGGCGAACGTTAATTAGCCAATAAGATTGCAGAATTCCTGATATCATACTTCGATATGCTAGTTGGTTTCTACTTATTTTATATGATATTCGGAAAACAACTAGATTGGCCCATGAACTAATAAAGAGCTTCTTACTAAAAGGTTGGTGTTGCTGTAAATAATACCCCATTGTAGACCAAAGATTTCTGACTTGTATAATTCTTATTAATTAATCACAACCTCTGCTTCGATAACTAAAAATATTGAGTAGCAAGAAAAGTGGTTTGGATGCAAAACTGATTCGGAGCTTGGAAAATATCTGAAAGAAAACTCCCAGCGCGACCGCAATTAACTGTTTTTAATGCTGTGTTCTCGGAGCAGGTTAATTGCAACAAGTTTTAAACTTGCATTCGCAGTAGAAAGCCTTTAATGAAGGCTAAGAATGCCATAAAACTAACCTTAATTTTCTTGAATACAATTTTGTCCCAAATTGTGTCTCCTGTAACTATTCCCCTAGAAAGGTTTACAAAAGAATGTCAGCGTGCTAACGAGTAGTAATTAAAAAAATCTTATTTACGTAATGCGTGCGGCTGGTACTTCAAATCTGTAAAAGAGAATATTTTCGCTGGAAATTAAATGATATGTAGACGCTAATCATCTCTTTATAAGGTTGGATAGGTGTTTGTCCAAATTGTGCAGACTTGCTTAGAGAGAGTGATAGGGGAGAACCGAACACCCAACAGTTAATCGATCTAATTTTTTACTCCAGTTACTTCAAAAATATGTTTTTAACCTGTCTTGTAACAAATCAAGTTGTTGTTGGTCGTTTCGTGAATACTGACTTCTTATTGGATAAAATTGTTACGTCACTTGTTGCAAACAAGTTTGCGGTAAACCGCGCAAAATGTTATGACAGATTTTGTTGCGAAAGATAGTCAGAACTATATTCTCTACAAGTAGTTTCTGCAAAAACGTTTCCCAACCTGCAACCTGACTGTTGCAAGACAGGTTTGATTCTTCAGTGGCAAAAAGCACAATATCGCTATTCAACTCGTTTTGCAGGAACAAAACAAGTTAAACGTTTTTCAGATTTTTTAGTGCTTGGGGGAGGCGGAGATGGAGAAAACCGCCCGTTTTTCGCCTTGTCTTCTCCCATCACCCCCTTCCCTATCGTTTTCTGGTTTGAACTCGGTTCAGCTTTCGTGCGGCTGTATAGTACCACATTAGAAAAACACACTCACCAAAAAAATGACGTCACTTGAAATGCCTAGAAGTCACTGCAATCTTACCTTTTGAGATAATCTTCTTTTGAGGCCAAAGCTTTACGAAACAGAAGGCTTTTAATTTTACTTTGCGACACTTGTGCCATCACCTAAAATTAAAAGTTAATCCAGTGTGAACACAACAAGTCAATGCAATCAGACTGGTGTCTCTAGCTAATGGGTATTATTGCGCGCAGTTTTATCATAACTCTACATTTAAGCAGGCTATGTCCATACTATACTGGATGGCCCTTTCGTTCAAACACCAAAAGCAATACGGTATACCTTATTATTGGAAATTAACGCTTTATGAAATTAAGGTATTGGAAATTAACGCGACTTAAATTAACGCGAATTTAATGGAAAACGACTTTCGAATAAAGAAAATTAACGCGAAAGAGGAAGTAGCATTTCATAATAAAGGAAATTAACGCGATTAAGACACAGTTGTTGGTGACAACTGGAACAAATTTATTTTGACACCGGATGCAAAAGAATTCAAAACTGAACAAAAATGAGCTGACATCACTTCTGACAGCGACAACGATGAAGATGAACTCGAAATATTGCAAACCTTCGCCTTCGCTTTCGTGGAACATGAAAAATAGAGGGTAGATGGAAAGAAAGAAAGCTTGTATTTAATGTTTTTTAGGTGTCAGGACAGGTTCCAAAATTGGGGTTAAACTACTGGAAATTAAGGGCGCGGAATTTAACACTGCACTTAATTAACGTCGCGGAGATTAACGCTCAACAAAATTAACGCGAATTATAACGATTCGCGTTAATTTCATGGAGCGTTAATTTCCTATAATAAGGTAGTATCAACTCCTATCTGATATGTGACTCTCCTCTTAAGAGATCGGCTCGGCACTGCTTCGCTATGGTACAGATATCCCGCCGAAATCACCGTTGTTAAGTGTAAACAGAAGCCCTATCCGGTAAGGCTTTCGTGACGACACGAATAGCTATCTGCATAGTGTGAACACCTATCCCGTTATATGTGACTCTCCTCTTTAGAGATCGGCTCGGCACAGCTTCGCTCCGTTTTACAGAAATCGCGCCGAAATCACTGTTCTTATGTGTAAACAGAAGCCCTATCCAGTATGGTTTTCTTGCCGGTGTAGTGTGAACGTAGCCAAAATCGAAATCTAACAGTCCCGCAATGATCATCCTGCATCCATTCCTCTCGAAGGAAATGTTCGTTTAATAACTGATGTATGAGCAGGTGCTGTGTTTTATATGAATTAAAAGTTACGTTCGTTCCAATTCATCAGTGGAAATACAAGTACGGTATTAGAACCGGTGCCTCTTGCAATTTCTCCATGCCGGGGTACACTTTCAAAAAAGTCGTTCGTCCGATTTGATATGGCTCGGGACAAAGGACGACTTCGTCGCTCGCCTAGAAACAACTAAAAACTTTTCTCCGCTCCCTTTAACGCGTCAGGTCTACGTGTGGCAAGTCTACATGTAGGCTTTTAATTTAGAAAATATAACGGTGACTCCCTCCCACCCCCCACCATCCCCCAACCCCCTCAGAAAATGATGATGATGATGATGATGGTTTAATTACCTTATCGTAAATTCTGCCGAGCAGTCGAGGAACAGAAGGAAAAATTGTGGGTCTAGAAAGGAGAAATAATTATTTGAATATGTAAAAATGAAGCCTGGCTAGGAGAAAGACAAAGTAGTTTTTGGTAAATCTACCAAAAACTAACAAAGAGTAGAACTTACTTTAGCTCTTGAATGTCTTCCAAGAGAAGCTTTATATCACCTCTAAAGAATCCAACGCGAACTCCAATGACGAAACACATATGCTAAAGAAAAATGTAATAGACGATGGCTGATATATTGAGTTGTTAAAAACACTTGAATTCAGAAAGATACCAACCTCTTTCCCAGGACTTTTTGGCTTCGAAAATGGGCGGGCTTTTTCCTTCCCTTCCATTTTCTAAGGAAAAAGTCCTGGGAACGAGATTGATTGTTGTACCTTTTTTTCTGCGAAAACGTAATTCTGCATATAATTAGGGTCAAACCAAAGCAAATGCCTTAAATATCAAGATAAACGATACTCTATCTTTTCCATTCGTTAAAATACAATCTAATTTGTCTTGGTTTCGGCGAAATATATAGTAAAGAAACACACTAAGGTTGATTAAAAAAACCTTCCTGACCTATTAAAACGTTTTATCTCCGAAACTGAAAAAAAGAGGAACATTATTACTCGTCTGCTTAGCTGGCAGTTTTGTCGGGAAGTGTGGACGGAAGGGAGGGCGAGCGAGCGAGCGAGCGAGCGAGCAGCGAAACCGCGACTTTGCTGCACATTTTCGTGGCTTCACCGTGCGCTCGCCGCAAGCGCTCGGCCCTCCCCAGCAAAATGGCCGCGGCTACGAATGCTTTTAGGACAATTACACGTGGACGTTATCTTACTACAACTACCATAATCCCTCAGTTTGTTGTGTTTTTGTGCAAATTAGAGCTATTGTTTTTTACACCTCAGCAGGATTGACAAATATAGATAAGAAAGCAAAAAAAAAAACAAATTAATGGGCCTTTTTCAAAAATACCATAATAATCTTTGTTGTCCCTCTAAAATTTTGTATAAACATTGTTTGTTGTCAGTTTCTCTTAGGACTCACAATCGCCACAAGAGAAATTGAAAACAATGCTTATGCAAATTTTTGGAGGTACAACGAAGAATATTATGGTATTTTTAAAAAGGCCTATTTGTAGCCAAATGTCGTCATCAACAGCCGTTAAAATGGCTGCGGATTAAATGTTGGTTAGACAAACATAATAAAGAGTTTGTACCTCAGCCAATCGCTCATAACTATGAGCAAGAGGAAGATAAGAGATCAAGCAATCTTCTGGAGTTATTTCAAGGCCGGCCTGTAATGAAAGAAGCAAGTGTATCGTGCATTTGAAGGGTAAATATGTAGTATTCATTCGATTGCAAAAATGTTGTCATTTAAAAAGGCATAATTCATATGCGATGGGACCAAGGGGCTCTCTAGGAAGTGCTCATACATTAATTTACTTGCGTTATCGTATAAAACGCATATTTAAAGTAGTCTGTGGATGCAGCCGTCTCTGACTCGTTCCCAGTCGTCTCGCGCTTCCTTTGATCGCGCTTCCCTCGCTAGAAGACTGAGAGACCGCTGTATTTGCAAGCTGTGTGTACATTGTAGGGGCTGTATGGCTTTGGTATTGTTGAAACTGCGGTTTTTTCTGCGCTCTGCAAAAAGATTTCTGCGAAAATATGTGCGCAAGGGTGTGATTATCGCCAAGAAAAGTAGAACAAGTTCTTTTGACCTTGTTAGAATTTATCAGGACAAGGAACTCGTGATAATGAAGGGTTTTGTAAACAGCATTTTGAATTTGCAATTATCATAATACCCATATATCCAATAGATCCCATCGTTAAAAGCTTATACTTTTCAAGTGACAATTTTTTGCGATATATTTACATTGAGTTTCATCAAACATTTACTATGTTTTTTAGACCAAGGCAAAACGTCGAAACTTTTCATGAGACGAACCAGAGCGGATGAGGTTCGTGAAAAAGTCGATGTCTGTCTTAATTGGGTTGGTGTGAATGAGTTTGGATCGACCAACACGTGCTGAGGATTCGTCTACTTCAGATGATCGGATGTTTGATTGGTTCGAGGCTACTTTAGTTTGACGTCTGATCCAAATGGTAAGTTTAACGTAAACTTGGTCCATAAATTACAATTTCCAAGAGAAAATGATGGTATAGAGAGGAAAACTTAGGGCGTTGACCGGGATATGTGTATTTCACTGAAGTTATTTTTAGAGGTAACACCATAAAGTCTACACACTGCTGCCAAAAAAAAAACACTGATAAAAAGTTTGCGGACCTCTGCGGAAACCATTAATTTCAAGCGTTTAAATTGATCTAAAAATAACTTTGGTAAAGTTCATATATCCCAAGGGCTGGACTTGGCGTTTCCCTTTCTGTCCTTCTATTAGAGACCTTTAGATTCGAGGACGAGAACGACTTCGAGTACGAGATTTGATTTAAAGTTTTTTCCCCTCAATTCTTTACTGTACTTTTTTTCACCAGAAAAGTTAGCACTGTTCTCGTTATTGAAGGAGGTTGAATTGATTGAGCCCTCTCCCGATTACAAAATGCTAAAACGTCTAACATTTGATAACTTGTTCCCGCCACTACGACACTCTCGCTAAACGTCGTAGTGGAATTAGGACGGCTACCACGTTTTCTCGCCAAATTGACGCTGCCTAGCCTCACGCGCGAGCACTACTCAGTATTGAGAAAATCTCGTACTCGTAGTCGTTCTCGTCTGACTTCTCGTCTTAGAATCTAAGGTCTCTATTTTCTCTTGATTCGTCTCATGTAAATAAAAAAATAAAAAATAAAAAATAAAATTCATCATTGTACTTTTTTTCACCAGAAAAGTTAGCACTGTCATCGTTATTGAAGGAGGTTGAGCCCTCTCCCGATCGCAAAATGCTAAAACTTCTAACATTTGATAACTTGTTCCCGCCACGACGACACTCTCGCTAAAGCTCGTAGTAGAATTAGGACGAATACCACGTTTTCCCGCCAAATTGACGCTGCCTAGCCTCACGCGCGAGCACTACTCAGTATTGAGAAAATCTCGAACTCGTAGTCGTTCTCCTCTTAGAATCTAAGGTCTCTATTTTCTCTCTATTCGTCTCATGTAAAGTTCGACCTTGGGCCTTCGAATTAGAAGTGAAACTAACTTTGGAAGTTTCTTGAGTTTTACTTTCGCCAATATCGGCATTGTAAAGTCATTTTCGTATTGTTAACTCCAGGGTACAATCTAGTGGGAACTAATCAACTGAAGTGGTTTAATTTTTTAGTTCAATATTTAATTTGCAAACCTCTTCATACTGCATCTGAAGACCGGCAATGCTTGCAATCATGTTTCCATGGGTTATCATGACCCCTTTCGGTGTACCTGGAGAAAAAAAAGACAATGTTTCCGCAAAAAAGGACAAAAACGACTCAAGTTCTCGTTATAGGGAAAACGCTTAGTACGGAGAAAACATCAGCGCTTTCTTATCCCAGTTCATACAGGAGCCTGGAGAAGAGTCACCCCTGGATGTAAGGTAATTTGAATTCCAGAATCCTGGAAATTCAGCTCAAGGAGTCCTGAATCGGGATCGCTTAAGGTTAGAATCCAAAGTCCAATTTCCTTTGACAAGGAATTCGGTATCCAGTACCTGGAGTCCAGAATCCACAGCGTGGAATCCAGAAGACTGCCGTGGCCTACCTTACATGGGGCGAGAAGAGGCACTTCTCTCATTGTACGTTTCTGGGAAACTGCCCACCTACCCCTCCCCTAAATCAACATTAACACTTACTTCTCACATAGGTAAAAATGTTGGCTTAGGGGAGGGGTAGGTGGGCAGTTTCCCAGAACCATATAATGATCCTTTCTCTTCCTATGATATAATAAGAAGGGGAAATCTCTTTTACAGTCGTCAAACGTTACAGTAAAAACCCAGGAGTGAGAACCTAAGATTTAAGAACCTGCTAGGCTGAAATTTGCAATGCGTTAGACCCCCTCCGAAAGAATCTATTTAGCTTAAAATTTGGAGAAAGGTTCTTATTTTCAAAAATCATTTAAAAATATTTACTAATTGCAATTGCAAAAGGCAAGTTAGTACATATATAAATGTTGTTTGATTGAGGTCATTGAGAAAATGTTTATCATATTGTGTTTTATAGCACAATCATGTATATAAAGTTGTTTTGACTCAAGAAATTAAAATTCATTTGAGAATAGATCTCTATTATGGTCATATTAGAATATAAGCAATCATTAGGTACGCAAATTTAAGGGTGCTGATCACTAAAATCTTCTTAGCAACGACATAATTTTTTGCAAGAAATTAAGAACCTATTAAGAGCCTAGATAGCCTAAATTTATGTTAACCACCATTTACGTAAGAACCTGTTTAGGCTAACCCTGGGAAATGTAGGTTCTTACTCGTGGGTTTTTACTGTATATCAGGCAATTGACTCGGTTCTCTCTATAATTGACACAGTTTTGTTTAACTGAATCAAGGACAATATAGGTAAATAAAAACCTGTAGTTCCACTGGTGTAACAGATGGTTAATATGTCATCAGGTTTTCCAGGCTGCAATTAAAAACAGCGTCAAAAGTTAAATCAAAATTGTTTAACAATATATTCAGGTGTACGGTTGCAAGCATACGCGTTTGTTTCTATCCCAGGGGGGTACTTGGGATTTCAAGTGATGGGAATGATCGAAGGATTTTTTTGGGTTTGAAATTTTCGATTCCGGGAGTTTTTTTGGGTACGAAAATTTGGCAAGTATTTTTTGGGTAGCTTGATTTGAGTAGGGATTTTTTGGGGGGTATTAAAAAGAATCGGTAGTGCCCTGGCTGCGTAGATCTGCGAATTAAGTACAAACAAATGACTGCCAGATGAGGGAAAGGATATATTCAGATGAATAAACAAACACGAGTGTTCAATTTCCAATGTTTTTCTTTGTGTTATAGCATTACTCCTTTCTGGAACTTTTACGGGCCACAAAATGGGCATGGGATTTTTTGCGGGTTAATTTTTGGTCTAGGGATTTTTTTTGGGTTTTGCTGGAAGCCCTAGGGATTTTTTTGGGTCTTGACTTTTGGCTCCATTCGATCATCCCCGTCAGTTGAAATCCCGAGTACCCCCCCTGGGGTTTCTATAAATGTATTTGAAATTTTGTGTTTATTTCTTGAGGAAATTTTGTCTAAATAGTACATTAACTCATTTCCAGAATTATCTACTTTGGTATCAAAAATAGACTTTTTTGACGTCTATCATACAAATGCGAAAATACAGCAGAACCAAGGTAACTCGAACTCGGACAGCTTTAACTCTCCCCCCTAAACTCAAACTATAATCCCATTATATTTATTATCATTCTTATTTCCTTTGGATTTTTCCTTTCTTTTCAGTCATAATTTATTTACTCAGATAACTCGAATTCCCCTCTAACTGGGTAAAAAACTAAAAACAACACAAAGGCAATTTGTTTTTAATTATTCCAACGAGTAATAGCCCATTTTACAGTTGTAGGTGAAAACAAGGCTGGGGTTGACCTTGTTTTGATACAGCCCTTCCTGCTTATTATGTAAATCATGTCTTTCTTATGCTAACTAGTATTTTTTAAGCAAAATTTACATTAGAAAAGGAATGAGGTTTGTATCAAAACGAGGTCAACCTCAGCCTCTCGTTCTCTCAAAGGCTAGGGCACCAAGCCCACAACTGTAAAATGGCCTATTGACGATCATTTTCTTACATTATCATAAGAATGCATTAGCTCCTTGTAAGGGAATCCAAGACAGTCTTGGATTCTGAATTCCAGGTAAATAGAGGATCCCAGAAATTGTTAGTGGAAATTAGATTCCGGATTGCAATCGCGAGTGGGATTCCGGATTTCTTCAGCTGTTTAAGAGATTCCAAAGCCAAGAAATTTCGTATTCCACGAGCGGAAATTTCCGGGATACCGGTGGGCGAAATGCATAATCGTGTTACAGTTTCTGATGATGAGTAAGTTTAATTTGCACTGCACTGTATACTTATGTTACAGTACAAGTTAATAGTTACATTACTCAATTAACTGTCAATTATTAACATGGCGAATTGAATATTCCATCGAACCCGCTGACTCAAACTGTTTCTCATTTCCCTACAAGAGTTCGAGCTACCGTGGTTCTACATTATGCAGTAAGAAGCCAACTAAGGAAACAGATATCGTTTGGAAACTTGAACTAAAACAGAATTTTGTAAGAAAGAGAAAATTATATTAGAATGACTTAAGGTAACTTTATTTTTTGATGCGGAGGACAGCCTATCACCAGGTTGCCAAGAAACAGATTTACAAAATTTGCCTCTTTACTCGCTAAATTCTCAAATTTCTCACCTTTTTCTCTTGTGGGCTGTTTGCACCCATTTGCTAAATCAAAATGAATATTTAACAGTATATTATTGATTTGGCTTTCAAATCATAATTAAGTACAATATATATATTTAGGTCTTTCAAGGTTAAGGCTTATCGTTATTTCTTGTGAACCGCAAAATACCAGCAACTTAAAGAGGGGTGACTTCCATCATGTCTTCCTTGTATCTCATTTATACCGCAAGAGCAAGAACTAAATGTAGACAATCACTGAAGGTTCAATGGTCATTCGCTAGTTTTAAATGTATAAAGACGCAAGTCTCCCGCCTCCACCCCGACCTGTAAGACCTAATTTTGCAGTATGGGCTCGAAACGTTAATTGCGTTAAACTATTTCAACATCGGAATTTAGCTTATCATCTCATACGACTAAGATGATTACTTTTTTGCATTCTTTAAAACACTCGATGATGAACAGTTGGATAATTAACCCTTTCACTGCCAGAGTGTTTGATGGAGATTTGTAAGGTGACTCTAACTTTTGAGTCTGTGGACGAAATCCTGTGATGTGACCATTCAAATGAAAGCTCTCTGCCTGTACTTTCACATGATGCTATTTGTTTGTCAAAATTTTAGAAAATGAAATCTGCAAATTTGGTGGAACTTTGCCTTTGGCCACATTTGGCAGCGAAAGGGTTAAAGCCGGGGACGAGGTTATGGTTAAAATGGTGGTGAAAAAAGTACGTGAAAAAACGAATTGGGGGCCTATTTATCTCCCCTTTACATCTAAACGCTCGAAGGACTTAAATGAAAGGAATTAAATGAAATCGGATCTTACCTCTACCTCGAGAATGTAAAGTATATTCAGTCCAAGCTTTTCAGCTTCTTCCTTTTCTTCGGGTTTTACAGGCGCGTCGATTTTAATAATATTTTTCACGTTAGTACACTTTTCAGCGTTGTCAAAAAGAAATCGAAGTTTGTTCCCGTTACACACCATTGTCTCGATATCAGCTGAAATTAAGAGGAGACTTATTAGAGAAATCATCAAATGTCCCGCTCAGGTAAGCCTGCTTCAATATGGTGGATCAAGCATTGTGATGCATTAGCACTGGATTTAACATGGCATGGGGGTAAGATTTCCGACTGCCCTAGGCCGGGTCGACCCCTACTGAGTGCCTTAAAACAAAGGAAACTGAGGAGTAAGGTACTGCCTTCTTCCCTGTAAAATGCCACAGACTTTTGTCGCTTGGTTTGGATGAACCCACAGAAATGGCGTTTTCGTCCCCTGTGGGAGAGGTAAACCGAAAGGTCTCCTCAAAATGAGTTTTTTCGTGCTAAATACACCGACGCTGGAATAAAGTTGTTTCGTTTTGTCCCGACCTCAGATAATAAAAATATGATATGGCCAGCCAATCGGAAGCGACATTGGACCGAAAGTAAAGTGCTTACTTTTCAGTGTACTATGATGTAGTGTTCGTCCTAGTGATACGGTATTTTATCGCACTTTTGTCTGCTTTGTGAGATCTTACCGTGATTTATGATGTACACACACCCTTCGGCTCCATGCGTGTCGTAAATTGGTACGGAAATCATAGAGTGCATCTGACACGCAAAATCGGCTAAATCCCACTAAAAAGAAATTCAAAAAATCATCACATAACAGCAAATAAGAAAGTAATGTAGAATACAGCAGTCTCTCATCGCGTTTTTAGTTAGGACGTTTCGTTTCGAAACAATCCCAGCGCGTTGAGAAGAGGCGGCTGATTGGCTGGCTCGAATGTAATAAAACGTTTCCGTTTTGCTTTCCTTAAGGCAAGACTCAGAGGAGCTAAAAATGCTTTTGAAAATGTAATTCACTGTTTTCTTATAAGGAAAGACAGCCCTACATTCAACCACCCCATACTGGCTATTACGCACTAACTTAACAGAGGGCCGCACCGGAGAGCTTGCTCGCAGGCTGGAATGCGAGATTTGCCTTATTTGAATGTGGGATTCGAGACTTTAAAGAAAAATGGGGGCGAGATTCGGGATTGAAAGTATGCACGGAATGCGGAATGTGGGATGCGGGATGCGGGATGCAAGATGCGGGATGCGAGATGTGGGATACTGGATGCGGAATGCAGGATGCGAGATGCGGGATACGGGAAGCAGGATGCCAAAAATCATCATCGGCATTACGGGATTGAGCAAAAATTTGGGTCAGGATGACCGGATTGAAGAACGTTCGCTATATGAGAACCCATGAACATCATGGGTCGGTTATTTAAATGAAGTCTAACTTAGACCGTAGTTTAGGAAATCTTCGGACCTCCAGATATCTTCCTTGGTGGGTTATTTTAAATTCCATTCTTCTTCTTATTATTTTCAAGTCTACGCCATATGCTTTCATGAAACTGTTCACGAAAAATGGCGTTTACATAAAAGCGTTTGGCGAACTGAAAATGGCTTAGAACGCGGTTTTTGTTAAACACTCGCTAAACTCCGTTTAAATAACTGGCCCCATGTTTCTGAGTTAAATCAAGATCTAATATTCCCATTTGCATGAGACTAATACCACATATAAAGTATGACGCCGGAAAGGTGTTCACGTATATTTAGTGACGTAAGATGACGTAAGATGACGTAATTTCTAAGTAGAACCGACAAGTCGGATTTACATTTTTATTGCATGTTATGGGTTCTCGATCAGCTATAAAATTAAAAATAATAAATAATTAAGTCTGTTTACCTCGATACAGTTTGGACCGTAGATTCCAATACATGTACTTTGAGATGGTTTACAGCCAAGATTGACCAGGCCTGAGCCTAAATTAGCTGCGCGTTCATGCACCTATATAATAGGAAAGTGATAGTACATCAAAGCTGTATTTATAAGCGGTTCCCTGTAAATCATTAGTAAACGGACTTCCGTATCAAGTAACTCCCTACGATAAGCTAACCTCCATAGCAACCGAACCCCCGTATTTATGCCGGACACCCTGTTTGAATTAATTAGCTGACATGAGCGTCCGTAAGCCTAAACCTCTCCCTCTAAATCTTGCTTTAAAACAAATATGTATTTTGCAGACACCTATAGGTTATGGGTTAATACAAGTTACACTATTCTTGAGCATCAACCGAGTGACAGTAACGCCTACGGAGATTTCAGACTTAAAGTTTATAAACTGGGGGAGATTAGACAGCTCTAGGTCCTGCGGGAGATTATCTTGAAAATAACTTATATTTAATTTGAGTAAATGTATTTTCCGAAAAGATAAATCTGCGGCGAATGTGTTGTGAACGTTTGTGGCGGAATATTATACAGAGTTCCGTTATAAAAGAATATTCAAACTGGCTAAAGATGTCCTCGAGCGCCTTCGGCATGTGTGTCAAGGAATAGAGGAGAAAAAAAAAAAAAAAAAAATGACAGAACTTTATTTGTATTTGTTGCTGGAAGTCTTCCTGGTATACCTAGCCTAATTTATGTCCATGTTTATGCCATGCTGTTTCCCTAGACAATGAACGTCTCGCATATAATTGTTGGTTGTATTGAAAAAAAGGTGCGCTTGTCCTAATGTATGAATTGTACGTTTTGTCAAAGCCAGGCATACTTTTTATATCACCCCGTATGCAGCCTCATAGACTGTTACAGGTCTTTATCACTTTCGCGTGCTTACCTCGTAAGAAACCTATTGTATTACATTATATATATATATATGTATGGCATGGTATGGTATTGCATTGTATTGTATTATATTTACCGAATTACATTTCATTGCATTGCATTGCACTGCATTACATTGTATTCAATTGTATTTTGTTGTATTGCAAAACTCATGTTGAAGTTAAAGAGGGCGGGGTCAGAATAATGCAGTATCAAATCGTAAATGGATAAAGATACCTCTTGAAACGAAAGCCACTGGTACTTGTTATCAGGTCCACCTCTTACTCCTAAGCACGGTGCTTGCCCTATAAAAATAATCACAAGCATGTCTTCCTCGCCTTTTCTTTAGTGTTTTTCTATACAAACATTAACCACAAAGGACTGCAAAGGACCGCAAACGAATATTCCGAAGAACGTAGGATCTATAAAGACCTGATCAGCAAAAATAATAATGTAGACATATTAAATTCTACAAGCAGAATACTGCAATGCTGATCGTACTACGTGAAAATCAATTCTGCAAGACATCAACACGACACCGAAAGAACTCAAAACAGAGCGGCATTGTAGCGATAGACAGCTGTTTTGCCTTTTTGGGGCTCGTCAGTATGGCGCAACAACAAGAGAAAGCTCTGATGAAAAATATCCGCGCACTCTGATTTTAAGCCCTTAACCAGAACTCTCAACACCCACAGAATCACGTCATACCACGTGTCTTCAATATATGGGTTACTTTTAGCAGTAGCCACGCACCTCTCAGTAACCTCCTCATTGCTTGTTTTGTTTGTTTGTTTCACTGGTTCTCAGCCAATACTAAGACGTGTTACAAGAGGCGCCAGCCGTCTCACTTAATGACTATTTGAAGCCTATTTGCAGTAATTATCGTTACTAGACCCCAACACAGAAAACTGTAAGAGAATTCCTGACCGAAAAAAAAGCCATTTGTGTCTCGTGTACAATTCCAATTAACAATAATTGTTGCCCACTTCTCCGGGTGGTGAGGTGTACACAACCACATTTTACTAAGGGAGGCGGGGGGGGGGGGGGGGCTCCGCACCGGTGTCCCATCCCTTTTCTTTTATGCATCATTTCTGGCAGAAAAGGTACCCGCTTTGGAACACATGCTATTGACAAATGGTACCCTTTTCACATACCCAGTTTAGAACTTTGCATCCCTTTGCAGTGGCGGATCCAGGGGAGGGGCCCTGGGGCTCGGGTCCCCCCTTATTTTTCGACCAAAATGAGGCCCGAAGGGCAGAAAAAAATTTTTTTGGAGACCGAGCCCCCCTTATCTAAGGGTGTGGATGACCAGCCCCTCCCCCCTTATCTGAAGGTCTGGATCTGCCACTGCTTTGAACTGTTGTACGGTAAATGTACTATCCTAAAAATATAAATAATCTCAAAACCAGATTGTAGTCATGAACGTTTTCACGATTTTTTTCACAGCCATAAAATGCATCTGTAAACACTTTGTGCCTTTTTACAGACCGATATGACAGATTTCCCTACCCTGTTACATACTTCAGCTAGTCCGGAACCTGCTACGCTTTCATACGTTGTACTGTAAATGCACTATCCTAAAAATATAAATAATCTCAAAGCCAGCTGAATGTGGTCAGAATGCGTCACGATTTTTTTCACAACCATAAACTGCATCTGTAAACACTTTGTACCTTTTGCAACCGATATGACAGATTTCCCTATCCTGTTACATACTTCAAGTAGTCCAGAAACTCCTACCCTTTCATATACCTGAAACAAAGGTATCCCTTTCGGGCGAGAGTCCCCCTCCCCCCCCCCCCCCCCCCCCCACCCCTGCTGGGCCGCTACCACACTAGGTTAGCCTCTTACCTGCCTTTTTTACCTTTCGAAGAAACCCCTCATAAGTGGTCTTGACGCCATCAGACATGCATGATATTAGTTCTTTTTTCAATGCACTTCTTCTTGCTCCATCACTTGAGCCCTTATATGAATGAAGAATCAAAATGCGTTGATACTGAAAGGCTATTTCATGCTATTTATACGAGGGAAAATAAGACGCTTCTAAAACAAGATGCGTCTTAGGCGACTTAGGCTGTGTTCACACTTTACCGGAGAGGTTTTGCGCCGGCACAAAGACCATACCAGATAGGGCTTCGATCTGTTCACACATAAGAATGCTGATTCCGCCGCGATTTCTGTAGCGGAGCGAGGCTGAGCCCGCCGGGGGGGCTACTTCCTTATAAGAGGCTAGTGGGGTTGTGCTGCTGGATGGGGTCGCATTTTCACGACTGGGTTGACTATAATGGGGTTGCATTTCAATAGAGTTACTAGAATGGGTTCTCACACTTTCGGATTTTTGGGGTAAGAAGGTTCTTCAAGTTACGGTTAGCAAACGTACCAGATGTTTGTACTGTAGATGAAAAGTAAAGTGTTCTTCATTCAATCTTAAAAATGGGTCACTTCATTTTAGGATGACCTGTTTAAAGGATTGATAAGGTAGAAGCATAAATAGAAAGGGACTAAGTTGGGATCTCGAAAACTACATTTTTGCCCAAAAGTGACTAAGATGGGGTCTATAATCGGCCACAGAATAGACTATAATGGGGTAGGGGCTCTGAGAGGCCAGCCGCACATACCCAGCAAAAAAATAACCGAAGTACCCCCCCCCCCCCCTCCTACGAGGACTGCGCCGCGCAAATCTCTTAAATGGAGAGTCAAGTATCGGATAGGCGTTCATACTATAACAGAATATCTATCCGATATAGTGTGAATATAGCCATAAACAATCGGTTACAGTCTCGTCACCAACGTTGATATAGATTACTGAGGAAACAGGGTTTACGGGAGGCCGGGTAAGCTCTCTTACCCAATTCCCCTTCCCCTTCCCCTTCCCCTTCCCCCCTATGGTCACCCTTCTTGAAGCCCCAATCCCCCTTTCCTTTCTTCAATCTTCCCTTCTTCCACGAGGATATCTTCAACGTCTTGCTTTTAGTGACACACAGGCCAATCTTTGCAAACTGTAGTCTGTGTACAACCACCCCTCCCCTGAAGAAAGAACGAAAATCGGGGAGAGTTTTTTTAGGAGGCGACTGTATACGGGCTTCCGAGACTGGTGCATTTATAGCAGTTTCATAGCTATCGTCAAAGTATCTTTGTTTTCACAGAGGCTTTGATGTTAATTGTGAAGGAAATATTTTCAACCAAAAACCACCTTAAATTGTTCCTATTCCCCTCTCGGCTGTGTCCAAAGTGGCTGAAATCATGTAGCTAGACATGCACATGCACAGTAACGTTCAACTTTCTCAGCTGATTTTTTAGTTTGATTAGTTAGGCATCGCTGTTTCCTCTGTTTGAATTCAGCGGGGGAGTTGAACAAAAACAACATATTGTTGCCATATGCTTTTACACAACGAAACAGATCGCCGATAAAGCAACACGATGCTATGAAGAAGTAAGAAGACCATTTCTAACTATTTTCAAATCACTTAGAATCCAACCCGAGACATCTAAAGTAGCTCTAATAGCATTTTTGTCAAAAAAAAAAAGCTTCTCTAGGGCCCGTCGAATGAGTAAACTTTTGATCTTTAAAATGACATCTGACATTGTAACTATTTATTGAGAAACCAAGGCTATGAGGAGTTTTACTAGTAATCAAAAACTGTTCACCAGTGGAAAGATGTTATAAAAATATTGCTCATAGTTTACAGCTGAGTTTATTTGATACTTTTGCAACTGTACTGCTCTCCACTGTGACCTACTTTAATCCGGCAAAATATCGAATTCAGCTATGTGGCATAGAAAGTATTTACCGCAGGAATTTGTTTATGTTGATTTCATTATTTACTCTCTTAGTAATATCGAATATCGAACATATTCAAAAATCAGTTCGCATGATTGTTCGCATGTGCAATCACATTCGTATGCTTGTGTAAATATTTGTTATAACGGAGGAACTCAGAATATATCGCTACAATTGGCCTCTTTTACTGAGCACGCAATGTTGTTTTAGAATGTTTCTGCTTGAGGCCTTGAAATCAGTATGCAGAGGCTACGTTTGTATTTTTGCATCTGTTGTAGTTTCAAAATATCTCAAGTCCAACAATTCTTAAGCTACTAACAAATTTTTCAACGTTAAAAGCTCTCAAAGTGTATTGAAAACATTGTAAAACTCTTCAAAGATCTGATCGATTAGGGTATAATGATAATTATGTCTCGTTTTCCGTTTCGATCACTATCGGCTGCACTAGCTATTTACGATGGAAACTGAAGTACTCGTCAAACCTACCTCAAGTTCTACGGATTGACTCATCTTTGGTGTGCTGTAGTCACCGAAATACGTTAGATTGTAACGTAGTTTACCAGTAGGTCGCAACAGCTAGAGTATGACGTGAATATTCAATAAAACACCTAGCTCGAAATACAACTTGATGATTGTTTGATGAAGCATAACGTGACTGAAAACATGCAAATTGTTTGCTCTTTTGTTTGTTCATTGGCCCGTGGAAGTAAAAGGCAGATTTCCCGCATCGCCGACACTTATGGTTAGTTTCACCTTCTTTACGAGTGTGGGAAAGGGGGGGGGGGGGGCTGGTGAGAGGGGGAGAGAGAGAGAGAGGGGAGGTGAGCGCAATTGTAGTCTAATGTTTCCTTTGTTGTTTCGACCCTTGCGAACTGGGGTATCGTTTTCAGCTACTTTTAGCTATGGTGGTCCAATAATTGTCATTAAACTTCCTGAGAAGCTAATCCGGCAAACAATCAGGGCCCGGTTCCTGAAAAGCCGATTAGCGTTAATTCAGGATTAAATTTTTGTTCCGTTTTTGCATTTTACATTCCTATGAACTGCTTAGTTTAACATTAATTTTTTGTGTTTTTTCGTAGTAAAGGCTCAACAGTATTTTGTAATTTTGAGTTGCATGTTCATCGGCGAGAAAACCGTGCTTGAAATTTGGCTTAATCCCGGATTAAACTTAACCATCTTTCGAGGAACCGGGCCCAGGGTATTAAATGCCTTACCAAGGTTAAGTAAAAAAAGAATTTACCCCTCCTGGCCTTTGGGCACTGGCCTCCGTAGCATAATGCGTTCAAATTACTTCCTCCCGGAAGTTGAAGTATTCTCTTGGTAATAAGTGCTTTGCCTGAGAAGAGGAGGTATAGAACTGCGGTCACTGAAGCGCTCATCGAAAGGAGCCGATTACCCGGCCTGATTACAGATGAATGCAGTGACCAAGAGTCACCAGTCGTGCTTCGCTCTAGCCTCAGAAAAACAGCCTACATTTCGCGATGCCTACACTGGTTTCCCCCCGAAATGTCGTCTGAGGAACGAGCGCAGAAATTCCGTCAGTACTGTTGATGCTGTCACTACCCAGATTCTACCCAGATCTAGTCGGCTTCTGATTGGTTGAAAATTTGATTCATTCAATCAGAAGTAATTCAACCCAGATATGGATGGTAATGTGTCATCAGCAATTTCTGCGCTCGTTCCTCATGCAGACGTCGATTTTAGGCTGATTTTGTTAGCCTCACTGGCTTCGTTCCAATATCAACTGTTAACATAGACTCAATGTAGGAATTGTGTTCCTGTAACCTTAAATGGAACATAGGACCGTCAGGAAAACCGGTACGATAGGAGGACATTTCATTTTCACTGGATAGCATACATGGAAAGTGGAAAACGGGAAATCGATAAAAATGGTGGAGATTTTCAATACCTAGTTAAATGCTACCTTTTTGGGTTAGGAAGTGCTAGTTAAAGGGTCTGAGAAGTCAATTCGCTAGGAATATACCATAAAATTCCGAAAATAAGCCCCGGGGCTTATATTTTTCAAAGACCCTTTTTGAAAGGTTTTTTTTTGGAGGGGCTTATCGGACGGGCTTATCTACGGTGGGAAATTTGCGTTTCAAAATCGATTTGGTTATCCTTTTAGTTGGAAGGAAATTTACCGTTTTTGCTTTGTTTGACTTTGTATTTGAGAGCTATTTCCAAGTACAAGCCCTCGGGGCGGCTTATATTTGGAGGGGCGATTTAACGGAAGGTTTTTTGCGTTACGAAATTGGGGGGCTTATACATGGAGGGGCTTATTTTCGGAATTTTACAGTAAAAAGGGAAAAAAAGGTCAGACTTAGAAACGTATAATTAATTATATAAGTATTCCTTTAATCAGGCCTGATAATAGCTAGTTGTATAACTAGGGATCCACTGTATTGCAATCAAGGTAAATCAATAATAACTCAAATGCATGATCTGTGCTTAACTTATCAGCGTAGAAAAAAATCTTTCTTAGAGCCGACTTTTTTTTCAGTCTTATAGCAGGTAAATATCAGCTTCACTCAGGTTGACACTCAAGGTTATCTGTGCTGAAATGTTTTGTTTCTGTTTGCTGAATAAACCCAAAATTTAGGTTTTAATTCCAAAGCTCTTTTCGCTTTGACGTGATATCCTTCGACATTTTTCCCATCTCACCAGCAAGGTCACCTTTAGCATTGGAAAACCACCCATACATTGGCATTGGATCTTGTTCCACTGTGTAGCTGGCAGGTTCTTCTTGTAGCAAACCTCTCTTGACCAGATCTGAAACTGAACGTTCTGCTGCCGTGGTGACCACACTCATGTCCTGTGGAAATGCTATTTGCCCCTTGCTAAATGGCCCCATGTAATAAATGGGAGTGCATGGCTTTTCAGAAGCACACACAAGGGAAAAATTATTTATATCGATTAGAGCACCAGGTGCGCGATAATAACAAACCCCTTTTCTTTTAACCACGTTTGGGTGATGCTGATAATTATGGGATTCTCTGGAATCCCGAAAAGGGACGAGAACTTCTTTAAGGAGGTTGTTTTTTCTGAGTGATTTCGTCAAAGAGGACTGGTCTTCTTCGAAAGCGCCTTTTTGTCCGGTAGCATCGATCATGACATCGTGTATGGCCTCCAGAGGGCCATCTGCGTCTGTTCGCCATGACAGTTTGATGCCATTTTTGCTGGAAGCTTCCTCTATGTAGTAATTAGTTCCAATTCTTCTGATGTCGAGGCAGCCCCCTGTCATAAGAGCAAGGATCTTTTCTGCATTTTGAATTGGAAAAGGGCCGATAAGCAAATGCAGTTCAGTTTGAATTGCTTCGAACCTGATGCGATCTTCGGCTGAGAAGTAATTCAGAGCCTCGTCGAATATTGCGTACGACTGATAAAACACATTCTGCAAAAGGAGAGGTACACCACTCTTCAAACTTTCTTTGGCTGCCTCTAACTCTTTACTTAATCTCTCAATGGGGTCATTTGCCTGAAGAAATGTTCTCATTTTCAAAACGGCTTCTTCGAGCGACACACTCTCCCAGTCGTCTGGTAGGTATGGGCGAAGATGGGGAACTTCATCGTATATTTCTCTCTTAAGAAGGTACCAGAAATCATCGAGTGGCAGAAACCCATCAGAAGCCTCGAAGATCGGAATGAAAAGTGCGGGAGTTAAATATTTGAACGCAAAAATCTTGTTCACTGTTACTCCCATTACCTGAGGTAGCATTGCCTTGCGGCCATACATAGTCACCTTAAAGTCTTCAGCTCCTTTGAAAGGTCGAAATACTAGGCTATCCTGACCATTTTCATTCGTCCAATGGAAGGATCCATTTTTCTTACTGAGAGTAAGCGCGGCGTCAATCGCCGATAAGGAGCAACCAAGAATTCCAATGTTACCGCCGAGCTTAGTTCGATTCTGGATGACATGCGGTGGATAGGGTGATGGAATCCAGCATCGAAATTCTGGGAACCTGTCGTGGCTCCAGTGTCCTGTTGCAATGAACAAAGTTTTTACGAAAACGTTACTTTTCCCGTTGAGGTCAAGTTCGTAGCCATTCTCGCCAAAGTTGCGTGTCGGTGTTACTGACGTCACCGTTGTCAATTTGCGAACATCAACTGTAAATCCCTTTCGTCTGAGCGCTTTCACAAATTGATTAAAACGGTTGCTTAAGTAGAGACCTACCACAAAACGTGGAAAAGGTTTGTACAGCCAGGCTGGGTTTTCTTCTTCCTCGATCCCCAAAGAAGCCCTATATTCTGGTGTGAGTGAGCGAAGCCAAACCATAAAGTCAGACCTTTCAGAATATGGAATATAAGTAGCTGTGATTTGGGTACAGCCTCCCGCGATATTTACAATATGTTCGGGGATGGTCATGTATTTTGAATACGGCATCCCGGGTCCAATTTCTTGACCGCGTTCCACTACAAGAATGCGAAAATTAGGTTGCCCGTCGTCGGGTATCTTGCGTAAAGAGATCTGACCAAGTACAGCAGTACCATAAGCGCCTGCACCCACCACAGCAACGTCATAAAATGGAACAGTGGAAGCCATCGTCTTGTTTCCAAATATTCCTACAAAGGAGGGGCATTAAAAGATCTAGTAAATCATTCAAACAGCAAAAAAAAAAATGGAAAAATACTAAGAGCCTATTCAACTTCTTTGGACCGTTGTACTTAACTTCTATTATTATTCATTCAAAATATTTTCCCGATTCTGATTGGCCAAATGCGCACGCATAATTCACCATAACCAGCTACTGATGACCAAATTTGGAAGAAGTTTGCGATTAATGAACCTATGACGTCAAAAGTGCAGCTTCCTTGCAGGTTAATGCACCGTTAACCGAGAAGACCTGAGGACGACGTTGAGTTGTTTTGGTTGTGAAAACAAAAATGGCGGCCATTTCACTCGTTTCAAGAGTAAGAACTAGGCGAAATAATAGCTAAAAGCATGGCAAGAACAGCAAGAAGACAGCTCGTAGGGCGACATCTGCTATTTGGAGAACATTTGCAGAGCTGAACAACCCTAAACGTGCACTATCGAAGATGAACGTAACATCGATGGAGGTAAGCATGTTTTAGTTATGTTTTTAAACTAGGAATTATTTTGAATGAATGATAAAACAATTATTGAATTCGGTTTTCGTATCATATGAAGAATTATGTTTTTTGCCTTATAAGCTTATTTTTCTGTGTTTAGTTAAACTGAATGGGGGGGGGGGGGGGGGGGGGGCGGAAGCACAGGTGTTCCACTAGCACAAATGTTGAAGCCGGACAAGAAAACAGACCAATGTTAATCATTTGAATAAAATCTGGTTCAGTGTATTTGTTATACTTTCGAACTAATACTTATTTACCCTTGGCCAAAATATCAAGCTAAAATACGACAAATAAACTGTCCATCACGTCGCGCATGCGCAGCTTTAACTTCTTGCACTAGAGAAACGGATAGTGACATTAGAATCTGGGATCAATCTGAGACCCATTTTTTTATTTTGGGGGAAAGAATTAGAACAGGCCGACCAAAACACTGCCAAAAACACGCCAGGTAGGCCCTTGAGGGGAGAGTTGAATTCCGTGAAACAAACATTGTTTGTTCCACCTATTACAATGTCAATATCAAAAATTCGCTAATCAGTTATAAGTCATCAATATGGTACTCAAGAATGACATAATTATAAAATCAAAATAAGAGAAGAACAATTTCCGAACATTCTAAAGGTTTGTGTTGTGTCAAGGCCGGACTCGTTGGACTCGGTGAACAGTTCTCGTGAGGATAAGCACGCAACGCTAAAGTCCTGGTATTTCGAATATTCATGACCTAAGTCTTAAAAATCCGAGCAACGTATATTAACTTTTGTCTTTTTGTTTATGGTGCAAATTTGTCATTTCAATATATATACTATCGCGGGAAGGTTCTGGTTTAAAGTCAAAACTTTTCGAATTTAAAAACTTTTAAAGCGTAGTATTGTAAACCTCATTCCAAACTGAAGGATAACGAATTGAAAAAATAAAAACGTTTGTACTGTATGTTTCGAGAAAGATCGTTCTGCTGAATTCAGGATGAAAAAAAAAAACCTTAAAAGTCTACCTCAAGTTGTACCACCTGAATCGTCTTTGCTCCAACCAAACAGAAATGGCGCCAAATTGCAGGTTATCTTCTTGTTGTGAAGTCAGAATAATAGCGTTAGATTTGGTATATATTAAGGTCACGACCGCTTAAGTAGTACTTCAATATTTTACAAAAAGACTTGTTTATTGCCTGATGAAGCATAACCAAATTCTGACGGAAACATGCAAATTCTTTGCTCTTTTGTTTGTTTATTAGCCCGTGGAAGTAAAAGGCAGATTCCCCGCATCGCCGACACTTGAGGTTTGTTTTACCGTCCTTATGCGTGCAGGAAAGGGGGGAGTGGGGTGGTGAGAGGGGGAGAGGGAGGGTTAGGGTTAGGGTTAGGTGGACGCAGTTGTAGTCTAAGGACGAAAGAGAAAGCGATGGATATTGCTGTTTGTGTTGATTCAGACCTTGACATAACCCTGACATAATTATGACGTTAACACCTTAAAATCCTGGATTATTTGGGCTAAATCCTGGAAACGAGGGTTGCTATCTTTCTTACATCTTTGGTATTTTTTGATCGTCACAGTGAAGCATTGTGACGTCAATATGACTTCATTTCATTGTTTTTGGCTGACCTCAGTGGTCAACTTAGTAAGACTTTTACAAGTGTAATTTTACAAGTATAGCCATTGCTTTAGAGTCCGAAAACAATAGGTACACTTGTAAATTACACTTGTAAAAGTTTTATAAAATTGACCCCACATCTTCAGCTACGTGCAAACGGACGCAACATTGTTGGGACCTGGAGTACGTCGTGGGAAGGATACAACCCATAAAACTCTGTAAACTCCAAGGAGACAACGTGTAATTCACGTGAATTGACTACGCTTCGGCGATCACGGAACAAAAGAAATAATATGAGTTGTTGGCTCAAACATTTGACCGGTTTAAGACTTTGCGCAACAACTCCCAACAACACGCAACAACATGTAACAGAGTGTGACATGACAATAGTGGAGTCCCGATTGAGATGTGAAATAAAACCTTCAGCAGGGATTCAAAAAGTTTCGGCTGACTTGGGGCGATCAAACATATTTTCAAGTAGACAGTACATTTTGGATTAACTATATTACAAAGAAAGGTTTTATATACGAATCACTCTCCATGTTTTGTTAGCCTTTAAAGCAAGGTAAATGTTTATTATCATTATTATTGATATTATTATCATTATAATTATTATGAAATGAATATTTTTTAATCGGAATTAGGTGTTTTTCTATCGAAATGAATTGTAAATAGTATACTTTCACTGGATCGTTTTTTTTTAAGCGAGATTTAGTTGTAAATAAGCTTAAATAGGAATTTTTTAGTCAGCTTTCTTATCAATAAAAGATTATTATATATTACATAAAAAATAAAAATTATTATTATTATTTTGTTGACATCTGAGAGGCGAAAAAAAGGTAATTAGAATAATTTAAGGTAACCCGTAAGCATTATAAACAGGACTAGATGTCAAAAGAGGAAACTAAAAAGTCTAAAAACTGTGAAGTAGATGAAGACTGTTAACCATAAGAAAACTATACCTTAATTGCCCGTACCAGCTGATAAAGTGACAAATATATTCCATATACGTGAAAAAAGAACCGTTTACTTTTCTTGTTACAGACATCTCTTGCCTTGCGGACACCCCGCTATAACGTGTGGACACCCCAATAATACGGACAGCAGGTAAATCCCAGGCAAAAATAAATTACAGTTTTTGGACTGAAATAAACTCCCGTTATTACGGACTCTCGCTAATGAGGACACAAAATCGAGGACCCTACAGAGTGTCCGCAATGAAGGGAGTTGACTGTATTTTACAGCCTGAATCAGACTACAGCCAAAATGCATGCAAATCAAGAGACTATAAAGGGGACAGAGAGGGCATCCCCCATATACACCCTATTCCATAGGTAATTCGTCTCGAGTTATTTTTAACACCACAGATCTCAAGGGGGATAAGACAACAGCCAATCACATAGCGCGAATGTGTTCCGCGTGGATGACCCACGCTGAGAGCCACGCGTCCTTCACGAAATGACGCAGAACAAAATGGGGGAAGACGCGGAGAGCGATTTTGCTATTCCTTTTGTCGACGAAAACGACTACAGCGAGATTTCTGCGAAAGCTGTGTCAGCGAAACCGAAATTAAAAAAGAATCGCCCTTCCTCTCTTGTATAGAGCTAACAGTAGAGCAGGGAAATCCTTAACACACTGAATATTCTCTCAAGATCATTTATAATTTACAGTTTGAAGAGAGCAATTTCTGGTTTGATGTTTATTTTTTTCAGTCTTTATAGCGATTATTCCTACCCACCTACTTTGTCAACTGTAGGCGAACCCTCCTAAAGCTGAATTTCAAGGGACCATATTCAAGCTCAGAAAGAGAAATAAAATTTCGTCGTTGCTTATTTACGTCCTCCATAAAACGCGAAATTAGGCATTTTCACGTCGTAGTCGTGCAAAATCGGGAAAGAAATGAACAAAAAAGTGTGTTGCACGTGCGAAGTTGTTTTTTTGCTAATTAAACCTATTGTTTTTTGATGTTCTAGTTGTCGTCCTCGTCGTTGGATCTTAAACTCCCTAAATTTGTACAAACGACCGGTTTCAATAGACCGGCGAAATTTCTCATTTTATTAAAGTACTGAGGTTACGACAACTTCGAGTTAAACTGATTTCACGGGTTGTCAAAGAGTCCAGCGATTCCTTTTTCCCAGCTGAGCGCCGACTCATTTCGCTTCAATATTCAGGAATGCTCTCGATCTTTTTACGCTTTCATTGCCTCTCGCCCGACATGTTTTGCACGGCGTTTGGTCATGCGAAACCTCCACGAAACATCCACGCCTCGCGCGAGGTAACTTTATCCCGATTCTAAAAATAACTCGAGACGAATTACCTGTGGAATAGGGTGTATATGGGGGATGGCCTCTCTGTCCCCTTTATAGTCTCTTGATGCAAATGGAAGCCTCGGGTAGATCTGTCACAAAACAGGCGATCATTAAAGTGTGTCTGCGAATCAGTAAGGCTTAAATATCAACAGTTGAATTTGGGAAGGAAGTAGATTCAGAGGGCCTTGACGAAAAAGGGCAAGCCAGTTGTAAAGTGCCGTATAGGATAAAAATTTTAACTTAAAAAAAAAGAAAGTATTGAACAGCAAAATAAGATCTCTTTCTCATTCTACCGTATCCGTGTGGATGGTACGTGCAGTCATAGTTACTTCTAGCGTCTTTTATTAGGCACATCGAGTTCCCCTTTGCCGCCATTTTGTTTGTTTTTCACCAGTCTAAGGTTCTCGCACTCAGATCCACCCACTCTTTGTCTTGGCCGCTGTTACAGCGACATGGGCAACCCCGCGTTTTGGGCATCCCCATTCCCAATACCCTAACCTGCGTAGCAGGCGTCGAAAGGGTAGGGGATAGGGAAGAAGGGAAAGAGGGAGGGGGATTGGGGAGAGAGGTTAAGAGACACCTGCTATAAGAACCCCCTTTGTTCATCGTTCGCAAATCCCTGATTGACTGAGCTGTAATGAGCAACCTATTGGCTTGTATCCTGGCGTGTATTAGTGAGAGACAAACTTGATGCATATAGCAAGTCAATATATGCACTATTGTCTCGTTCTATTGTGTGAAGTCTATTGTGTTATTGTATAAGAGATCATAATCGTGTTCTTTGCGACCTAACTCGAGGCTTGCTATTCACTTGGTATATAGCTGTATGGTGCACCACCCGAAGTTTTGCTCATTAAGATTCTTTTTTTTTTACCACTGAAGTATTCCCTTGTTCCAATGTAATCAATGCTTTCAAGCGATAGAGTTCGTGGACTGACCCGTTCCGGAAAGGCTCGACACCTTTTTCTCGTCACGGCGCGATTCTTATCCCTAGTTTCCACGATCTTCGCTAGGAACGCCTTTGACCATAATTTCCTCAGGCCCTTTGGCACACACACAGACAAAAAAAGAATGCTCTTAAAAAAGCGTTAAGTATCGCTGCTTCGAAAATAGATAAAAAACAAGGAGACGATTAATTCTACACGAAACAGGATTTCCTGGCTAAACAGATTTTCATTTCCTACTTTCTCGACGGCCCAGTAATTCTTGAGGATATTTTTTGTTTTATATCGTATTCGACGATTTGTTTCTGTCTTGATTAGAATGCGGGTCACTATATCGACTTTACAGAACCGGAAACCGGGCTAGAAAAGTCTCTGGCACCCCTGGTATATATCCAAGCACGAGTTAGCATGAGGTCTGAGTCAATAGCGAGAGTTCGAGTTATGGGAGTCGAATGTATACTGATGTATTAATCCTTTTTGAAAGATAATTTTCTCTTATTCTGAGTCAAAGAATATTCCTTATATTCCGTGTCTTGTTTTAGAATATTTTGTAAATTCCGTGTTTTCGTGTTTTGGTTAATTGGTTTATTTCGTGTATTCCGTATTTTAGAGTATTCGGTATATTCCGTCATTCCGTCAGTCCGCTATTCGTCCAAATAGGGTCATCCCATTTTTGTGCCTCGTCCACTTAGGATCGAGTGTGGCCTGGCACTAACTCGAACAAAATGGCGCCCAACTTTCGGTGTGTGTGAATCATAACAAGCTGTTTTGTGGGCTAAAAATATTAAACGTTGAGAGGATTCAGGTACTTCATGGTTAAAAGGAGACTCTGATGTCAATAGAAATAGCAAATGTTTGTTTTAACAGCGCACGACTCTGATTTTCCGTTTCAACCAACGTTTCTGTAGCTCTTGTATAAATATCAATGAACATCCACCTATAGTCAAGCTTTTGATTACAAGACGAGAATGAAGGGTGATACATCACGTTAATTTAAAACAATTTTCAAGTAGGGATAACTTGTAATTTGCTACAACCTGACCTCTTGTATCAATCAGACAACATGGGGGACTCACAGATTGTCTCCATCACAGCTTCCCTTGTCAGGGAATACCTGAGCCGAAAGGTAAGCTTAGATTTCCAAGGAAGGCTTAATCTTAGCTTATATGTGCTGGTTGGCATCTCTGTACATTACAGGGTAGGGCATTACATCTGCAACCCCTTTTCCTTCCCTAAGGATGGCAGGTTTTTGAATAGGGGGTTCAGACTAAGAAATTGCCAATTTTTTGACCCTTCAGATATTTTTTTAAAGTTGCCTACAAAAAATTAACCCTTTAGATTTCATTTTTCAAAAGGTGCCTACAGGAATTGAAGGGTTCGGGTTCAAGCCATCTTAAGTGTGGTGCAGACAATAGAATGCAGAGTTCTGGTGAACATGTATATCTGCCATTGTACACTTAATATCAGGTCCCAAGCTAGGGAAAACATTTAGTTTTGTTTTCCTGAGAGTCCTACCCGGTAATTACCATGTTTGCTCATTCTAGATGGCTGGACTTTGGCCAAGTTCCTGTCTTTTATAATAATATTATTTTTGAACCTCAACTTTGTCTTTGTCTATAAGTACACCAAAAGAACCCTTTGCATTTGAGTTAACATTGACAAAGCAGGCTTTGTCTTTGTTAACTCATGAAATGTATAATGGAAGCATTTTAAATTATGACACACACATTTGTTTATGCACAAACAGGGGCTTAAGACCACCTTACAGACCTTGGATAAAGAAATGCCAAGAACTGAAGATAGGTACATGTCACTCCATAAGATACATCTGTACTGAGCTCTTTTAGTAAAAACTTAGAGAGTTTTGGACAAGAAAGGTGCATGATTGTGCCATTTAGGTCAATGTTCTTTACAAGTACGTCCAAAACAACAGATAAGTTTATGTTCACCAAACTTTGTTGTGGGAGTTTAGTTTGTAAGTTTTCTTTTTCGTGAGAAATGTGAAAAATTTGTCAAAATTTTGCTATTTTAATTTCTATAAAAATGTTGTAGTGTAATAAAATTTTGATGGGCACCAAATTATTGCATTTATCTGTACTGTGTATATTCTACAAAGCAAATCTAATAAAACAAAGAGGTTATGAAATGTGAATGAGTAACGTACAGTTAAGTTACTAACTAATTATTATAGTCACATGGACATAACAACTCACTGTAAGTGAACCAAATGAAGTATGCAAAAAAAGATATCCCTTTTAGTGATAAAAATGCACTTAACCCACTAAATAAAGGAACCTATCTTCTTTTGATATATTCCATAGCATTAGCAACCGTCTGCAACTTGCCAAAGAAATGCACATTGAAAGACTCATGAAAAAGAATAAGGTGGGTAGTATGCAATGGTCCCCACTGTTACAGTCAGAATTCTCAATAATAATTATTGCATTCTGCTCATTATCTAATCAGAAAATAATATTACAGTCAACTCTCTCTAAGATGGACACTTATGGGACGGGCACTAAGTGTCCGTCTTATAGAGAGTCAAATAAAGGGAGTAAAGAAAGGCGGGGACCAACTCTAGGTGTCCCTTTTACAGAAGGTGTCCGTCTTATGGAGAGTCAAATAAAGGGAGTAAAGAAAGGCAGGACCAACTCTAGGTGTCCCTTTTACAGAGGTGTCCATCTTATAGAGAGTCAAATAAAGGGAGTAAAGAAAGGCAGGGACCAACTCTAGGTGTCCCTTTTACAGAGGTGTCCGTCTTATAGAGAGTCAAATAAAGGAAGTAAAGAAAGGCAGGGACCAACTCTAGGTGTCCATTTTGTCGAGAGTCAATTAAAGGGAGTAAAGAAAAGAAGGGACCAACTCTAGGTGTCCATTTTACAGAAGTGTCCATCTTAAAGAGGTCTCTGTTAAGCGTTATCATAGGGTTATCAGGGCTGTCATTTAGAGCCAGGGGTGGGGGATTTTCCCCGGCTACTATGAATATGGCCCTGACTACCTTCATAGGAAAATAGAACCAAAGCAAATCCTTAGCCATTTGATTCCCTGTCTACTGGTTGTATCTACCCAGCAACTTGAAATCTTAGTCTTTATGCAAAAGTTCTGCCAAACTCACCCACCCAGTACTCAACCTCTTTATCCCTACTGGGACATAAGACATTGATCAAGCATTGACAGTCAATCCTGTTCTGAGCCATGGCCTGTGCTTCACCCCACATTAGACCCATCTCCTCCAGCTCTTTCATCAGTATTCTCTACCATGTAGTTTTTGGCTCAGCCCCCTTTCCCCCTCCCAGTTGGAGTCCATCTCATGGGTATCCTGCCGCTGGGCATGCTTAGAACATAACCAAGCCATCACAGCCTGTGGCTCTTAATAGGCTGATTTAACAACAGAACGGGAGTGTCAGTTGATGACGGAAAAGTGCACGAAAAGGACCGAATGCAACTGACAGTGCCCAATTTCCCACTCTGCCATTAGTTAAGCCAGTTGTTTCATTTGTGCATGCTGTTGTCAACTTACATTCCCGATCTGTTGCCAAATCAGCCTAATACATGTATTTTGAGAGACTGTACCATACCGTCCGTCTTTTTATACAGCTCGTCATAAGTAATCTTGAAAGTTCTGCAAAAGAGGTCTCATTGTTTTGAATGGCAACACCATTTGTCCACAGACTGAATAATGTTACTGTTTTGTAGAGTGACAAATAATCTGGCGATAACTTGGTGGATGAGTGAAAAGGTTAATCAGGAATGGGTTGCATCTCATTGGAATTGATTGAAATCTCCCTGGTAGACTTATTCAAATGCACCTGTTTTGATTGTGTCGTTACTTCTTTGTTTAGCCAAAAGTTCAAAGGTACCTTGGAACATACATTCACTAGGAATTTTAGTAAGAAATAGCTGACTATTACTTCTAGGTGCCCTGAATTCTTTGCAGAGCTAACTTGCCCGCTCTCTGTACATGTACCAAGAGAGAATTATATTCACTGCTTGATTTCCATGATTGAAGTTACCAGCCTAACTTTCCTACTTATTGTTTGGTCAGGAATTACCGGAACCATTTCGCACCATGCTAGAGGTCATGGTTCAGTTTATGAAAAATCGAGACGTTCAAAGTGGCTCAACATCTGTTGGAGCAGATAAGTCAAGTCAAAAGTCAAAGCAAACAAGGTATTAATAATACTGCTGCAAGAGCTGTTTGTACAGCAAATGAGTAATTGAAAATGGTTCCTCCCAGATATGATTGGTACTACACAAATTCAACACATTTCAGTACCACTTTTGAGGAGTGGGGGCACGAACAGCTCAGGATGGGGGTACTCCCTATAATGGCCTATACAGGGAGGCTCTACCCAAAAGGGGTACCTTTTTCAGTCTTTAGGGTTGTATATGAAAGGGCAGGGAATTCACTGGTTGAAGTTAGTATATATATATGTCAAATCAGTCTGTAAAAGGACTTAAAAGGCTAACAGATGCATCTTGGGCCTGTTAAAATGACAAGAAAACTTCCTGGTTTAGTGATTTATTCACAAAGACAGTACATTTACCGTAGTCAAAAGAGATGCTGTGACTTTATCACAATGTAGGTATGTGAAAAAGGTTGGGAAAAGGTACCTATTCTGGCTTGGACCTCAGGGCAGAACCTCCCTGTACAATGTACATGCACATAACTTCGTTGAGTGCCCCCATCCTCCTCCCGGATATTCAGTCAACTCTTGAATTTTGTCTGTAGAGGCACTCCTTTCAGTGAGTTACATGTACTTCAACGGTATGGGCACCTTTCAACGCAAACTGACATCAATGTATGTACTTGTATATAAAGTTGACTTCTTCCAGTCTTCTCCTCAGTTCTTTTCTAAAAATATTGATGAGCTCTTAGTACTCTCTGGTTTTTATCTACACTGTACTGTGTAAGAGAGAGTCATTTGTTAAGTATTACAATGTATGTGTAACAACTGAAGTGCATTGGTAACTTCATTTGGTGCATTTGACTGTCAGGGAAAGAAAAAAAGAATCCAGTACTAAGTCAACTGCACAACCATCAAATAATGATCTCATCGATAACATGGACAAACTGGATGAAAAAAAAGACAGAAAAGACTATGACGATCTATTGAAACGCCTGGAAAAACCTTCAAGCAAAGTTCACGGCTCTCCAACAGGCATAAAGTTCGCTAATGACTCCACCAAGGTGCAAGTCAGTACACAGAAAGATGATTTGCATAAAGGAGGAGGTTTAGAGGCAAGTGATATTGGTGGATTACTACAGTCAGGGAGCCTGGGGCCAACTGTGTCATTGTCGGATCAAATGGCATTGAAGCAGAAAAGTAAACGGAGACTTAATAGCGGTATTGGTGGACCAGTTATTAGTTCTGGACTTGCTGTTAAAAGAGACTCAAGAACTCGTCATAGTACTGGGAGGCTTAGTGGCAGTTTAACTGCAAAAAGCATTGGAAGCTTGTTTGGAGATGATGAAGACAGTAAAGAATTGAGTAGTGTATCCACTCCAGATCAGGATCCATTGGTTAACAAAGTAAGGAGTTACTTTGCAGTGTATGTCTGGTGCGGTGTATGTACATCATTAGGGACCGTTCATTTTGTATGAAGTAGGGGGGCTTGGGCTGGTGGGATTTGAGGGGGGACCATGAAAAAAATACGGCTTTAAAGGGGGGTTCAGGAGAAAACTATTGGGTGTAAAGGGGAGTGGGGGAGGGGGGGGGGGTCACCAATAAAATCCTTCAAGTTTTGTGGGGACTATACCTGTAATAATGCAAACAGCCTACCAGAATGCAAAAAACAGCGTTTCTGACGTTCAGAAAGTTTACATTTTCCCGGGGATGCATGCCTCTGGACCCCCTACTTAATTATGCAGCAAAAAGTAATTCTACCCTACCAAAATACTTTTTTTTTACGTCATCTTACATGTATTAACAAACTAATTAAAAACAACATGGCCGTCCTCACTTGGTATACCATCCAGTGTAGTAAATATTTTGTACAAAAATAACTACGTGTGCTACTTTTTGAAGCTTCCATAGTCTCTCTCGCGGTTTTCGTTTTTTAAAAAGACTCCTTTGCAACGTCAGCTTATATAGACAATGTCTGTTCTCTGCTTATATGGCCATTCAGAAAGTGTACTTGATTTACGTTCTGTCAATTGGGTCATTTTTTCTTCATCCTTTTTTGGGGGGGGGAGGGGGGGAATGTCATCTCAATTAATTCGGGATACAAGAGGGAACCCCCCTAAAATAATTTCTAATGAAGAGGGGTGTCATCATATACTACAGGAGCTATCCGTTAAATTCACCAACATCCCCCCCTCCTCCTCCCGCCCTTATTAGGGCGCTTAAGCAAAGGCGTTTCTAAGCAACACATGGCAGTCGATTTGCCCAAATTTTCAGGCAAATTAACAAACTAAGCAACATGAATTTTATAGCATCAAGGCATATTAAAAGGGAAAAATGCTCACTTTGGGAAATGGCGTCGCTCAAGAAGGCTTCTTTTTAAGCTCCCTATTGTGACGTGAGACACCCCTTGATTGACCCCTTAAAGAATTATAGTTGGGAGAATTTGTTTAAAGATCAAAGCATTTTTCCTTAATTTGGCTGATCATTTCATTGATTCTCATTGCCTTTTCTTATGCTTTTTAATGATATTGTTCGGAAAAATTAGCCTGCCAGCAAGCTCTCCAAGGTGCTCTGGTGGCGGGGCGAAAGGAGAAAATTGACGTTAGTCATTCTTTCAGATTTAAAGGTTTAAGGAGTGTTGTCCATCTTTGAACTTTAATTTCTTGACTCTAGTTCCTCAATACTCGCCTGCGCGTAGTTGAGCTGTAGGGATTTGGCACGCACGACCGAGTAATTCCATGGATGTTTCTATTTGTTGTTGCCTTGGGTTTATAATGTCGCGATAAGAAAGGGGATGAGTTGCGCTCATATGAGGTGGGCTGATTGGTGCCAATTCACCACCCTAATTCTGCCAGTTACGTATAGGTTAGACTTGCCACAAGTCGACCTCACGAGTTTCTAACCGAGCGACGAAGTTGTGAGAGGTCTTGGACGAAGGACTTTTTTTAATGTTTACGTATAGATACCCTGCGAACAGAGGTTTCTGTCTTGCATGGCTTTTAGCGTTTACGAAGTCGCCGGTTCGAGTGGCTTGTCTGTCGTTTGGTTAGTTTCTTTCCGCCCCGTTAGACGTAAAGAAACTAACTACGCGACAGACAAGCCACGCGAACGACTTTGTAAACGCTAAAGGCCATGCATGAAAGAGACCTCTGCTCGCAGGGTAGCTATAGGTTACCTAAATACTTACCAGAGTATCGGGTTTTTAACCCAAAGGAATGTGACTTTTTGAGTATAATGTCGACCTCTGGAAATGAGGTCTCCGTCGTTTGAGTCAAGAAATGTCGTACATTTGTACAATAGTGGCCTTATTTTCCCTTTTCTGCAGACTGGTGAACTTCACAATACGCAGGATGTTCCTGTTGACCGAAAGGGAAGAGAAAAACATAGGTCGTGAGTATCACTCTAAAAATTATCGACTCCATTTTTTTTTTAATAATTTGGGAGACAGAAGTAATAATTGACTGCATAGAGCATACTTCGCGTGTAACATTATTTGTGCTTAAAACGTTGTGTACTCAAAAATTATATCAGTAAGGATGATGTTGCTGTATATTGTTTATTTCTATTTTTCATTTTTACAGGGAAGATATTTCAGCTAAGCATCATAGAAGAAACACATCTAATGAAATCTCAAGGTAGCTATAAGTTAAATGATGTTCTCAGTACTGGCGTTCTAGAATCAGGTCTCCCTCTGTCTCTTCAAGTCATCTAGATTTTCAACTGTTTGTTTTTTTCTGCTTAGAAACCAGCCTGTCACCAGTACATTGAGGAATCAGAAGGTAATACTATGATTATTGAACAGTGGATGAACAGTCGAACCTCCACTTGGAGGTTACACCAATTGCACCAGTCATTAACCACTTTTTTTTTACTTAAGGCTAAAAGTAGCGATCTGGTGTTTGAAGATATTGACGACGACCTAGATCAAGAACTTGGTCACTTAACCTTAGGTATGGTAGATCTATACAGTCGAACCTCCATGTGCGACCACCTCTCGTAAGCGATCACCTCCCATAAACGACCGCCAATCCAAAACAATAAATTTTCCCAGTGAAAGCCTTACACCTGGAAGCTCTAGTAAACGACCACCTCCTATAAGCGACTGCGACTACTTTTGTGCCTGACGGTGAATGATTTTCCATTGGTTTTAACCTCTTGTAAGCGACCACAGTTGACACATTTTCTGATCTCTAGGTTCGCTGTGTCCGCTATGCTTCTTACAATATACAAAGAACTTTAGTGACAACGTGGAACTACAAATGCCGTAACTTAGACATTGCATGCAATAAATTATCTTTCATAAAGTAGATGTGTCTGGACCTCTTCTCGGAAGAGGCTCCCTGTGGTTCGCTTCTTGTAAACGACCACCTCCCGTAAGCGACCACTCATTCTTTACATTTTGGGTGGTCGCTTACGGGAGGTTCGACTGTACGTGTAAATATGATGGCCTGGAAGCTGTTTAATCCGACTGTAAATCGAGTCACCTCAGGGAACCAGCTGGATAAACCTCGATTTGTCAATAGAAGTAGGGTTTATTGACTCCAAAATACCTAGCTAACATAATTATGGAATGGTGTTCAGCTGCTGGTAACACCATACGGTCAAATCCCCCTTTATGGACACCTTTTTGATTCGGACGCGTTATTATTGCGAATAGTTTGCCTTGTCCGTGGCCTGGGGAAATAGAGCCGTTACCTTTTCTCTTAAATTGAACCCGCTTTACACGCACACCCCGTTAAAACGGACACTTTCTCGGTATCCGTGTTAATCGGGTTTGACTGTAAAGTATATTCCCAGGGAAAGAAGTTATAGTAACACAGAAACAAATAAATCGTTAAGATCTCCCGCCAAGCAATGGGCCCGTAAACAAAAACAAACAAACAAAAAAATAGCTCCATATGTGGACCTAGCGCTTGCGTTGGGGCGGGGCTTGAACTTGCAACTCCAGGGCTCTAACCAGCCTCTTACCCAGGCCAGTTCGCGCTATCCGAGTTACCAGAGGACGCTTGAAACCGAGCGCGATAGCGCGAGGCGTCCTCGGCGAATTTTCCCGACAAGCTTGACAGGTGACGTCATATCCGAAATCGCCGAGGACGACTGGGGACGAGGCTGGGCTCTGACCTCTTTGCCACGGTTCCTCCAAATGTAGGACTTACGTCCTTCTGCACTTAGAGTTTAGTTAATTGAAAGCTGCTATAACAAAAATATTTTAAGTTTACTCATATTTTAGGTCCAAAGAAAATTACGCAAGTTGATATCCAAAACAAACCTATCACTTTGGAAACAGCAATGGTAGGTGCAATCTTATGGTCTTGAAATTTACATGTAACTAGCGAAAACGTCCAGTGATTCTTTCTGTATGTTATTGTATTCTTTTTCTTCTTGTAATATGTTGAACTTTTCATCGCCTATGCGTACTATGCGTAATGTTTTGTCCCTCCTAGATTAGCTTAATAGCTATTTGCGGGGTATACAACCATGTAAAACTTTATCTTTTGTTGTCGTTTTAACATTGTTGTTGCTGTGCATAAAAAAGGCCGTTTCATCCTTTTTGTAATTACATTTTGAAGTCAATCTTATCAAGACAAGGACTTTGTTATAATGCTTTCCCCTTAGCCTATTACAGTCTACGCCCCCCCCCCAGTCATTATCGTCGCAAGCGACTGCTAAAAGACAATAATAATAATAATAATAATAATAATAATAATAATAATAATAATAATAATAATAATAATAATAATAATAATAATAATAATATTTATAGAGGGAGCCCAACTCGCCAAGGCGGTTTTCAGTGGGGCCCTCATGCATTAATTTAACTAATTAATTAATTATTACGAAAAAAGTAAAATAGGTTTGCAAGTATTATTCAAAAAATATCAAGAACGCCTGATCACGCTGGCTCACTTGATTTAGGCAGTACCCTGAGTAACTAGTCGCCTGTTTACTGATGCCTTTGTTGATCTTATTAGGGCTTGAAGAATCTTATATTTGGAAATGCCAAATCGAGCTTTACACCAGAATGGAGAAATCAAAGCTTTTCATTCTGTGACTTATATCGACTGGAATACGGAATTGTACAACTAAAGGTAAGGTCAAGTTAATGCGAATATTTCGCTTCAATCTCTAGGAAAAAGGGAAATTGTTTGAACCATACAACGGTGACCAGTGGTCCAAGCTGCCACCGTTTTGGTTGCCATGGTGAGTAAAAAACAAAATTTTGCGATTAAAAGTGCAGCAAAAGTCGCCAATTGGGTACACACCTGTTTTAGGCGGTAATGCCGCCAAGCCGTTGCTTTTGCAATAAGTAAGTTTTTAGTGAGATAACATTTGCGTGAAATAGTTATCAGTTACGCTCCTGGCGACCATTATATGATTTAAGGTTGCAAAAAGGTAACTCTGTAGCACTGAAACTCTTCAGATTTTTAAACAAATGAATAAAATAATTAATTCATTAAAGGAACCCTAGA